>NC_091118.1:177747046-178052880 GCF_040183065.1 Periplaneta americana | reverse complement strand
GTTGTCGACTGTCTGATTTCTTCTTCTGTTCCGAACTTTTTTCTCGTTCACCATTCTTTCCAGTTCATCCTTCAATAGACAGTCCCTTCTTAGCCAGTGACCCAGCCAAAATAGTACAGTAGAGCTATATATATGTCGAACAAGTCATAATTTTGAGTTTCCAACCGTGTGATAATACTCGAGACATCCGACGTTTCGGAACACTTGCAGGCTTTATCAGCAGGGTAATGGTGGCCCCAAGGCCTGAAAGTGGCATGTTCTATTGGGTCAGTTGTCCCCGGCCAGTTGTTGGGCTATCTGACCTGGAAACTCCCCGATTATAAATATCGCATGTGGGGGCCGCAGCGTTATTAATCCCGATGCGGACGGTTGTTACAACACTCGCAGCCTCTCAAGACCGGATCCAGTTAATAGCATTGCGATCCGGAGGAAGGGAGGTCCGCTGTCTGAATCAATACGGGGCGGGCAGGGACTTTTCAGGGCTGTAAATCACGCGATTACAAGGGATTACACCTACACAGTTTTGTGTTGGACACCTGTTGAGTGCGGTGGCAGCAAATCCCACATGAGCGACGCCTCTCAAATTGTCGAATCAAGCAGACATTGTCTCCTGTCAGTAGAGCCAATTTGTCTTTCATTTTTGTTATTATGGTTATTATATTACAGTTGTACTTCGTTATAGCGACATCGGTTTATACTACTTCCTGTCTACAGCGTCAAATATTCGCTTGTATCAATTCCTCACAAGGCACATGTTTTTGCGTCTCGCTTAATACGACGTATATAAATTAATCTAACTTATATAAAACGTCCTTGTCATTCATTTTAATGTAATGTTTCTAGATTCAGACTACTTTAATACGGGCTGAGCGGATTATCTATGAAACGTGAACACGGCGAAATTGCAGCGGGAAGTATTGCTTGGCCTTGGCAGACATTTCTGGTGAAGGGAAGCCCTGGCTGACGGGATATACGGAGCTGTGAGGTAGCAGTCTCTTACGATAGTGAATACTAAACTCAGGTGTTTGTGATTTTATACGGTTTACTAAGAAAGAAAAGGCGACATGGAAAACAATAGGCCTAATTTCATTATTTTGGTTATTATATTACAGTTGAACTTCGTTATAGCGACATCGGTTTATACTACATCCTGTCTACAGCGTCAAAAATTCGCTGGTATCAATTAATTCCTCACAAAGCACGTGTTTTTGTGTCTCGCTTAATACGACGTATATAAATTAATTATAACTTATATAAAACGTCCTTGTCATTCATTTTAATGTAATGTTTCTAGATTCAGACTACTTTAATACGGGCTGAGCGGATTATCTGTGAAACGTGAAGACGGCGAAATTCCAGCGGGAAGTATTGCTTGGCCTTGGCAGTCATTTCTGGTGCAGGGAAGCCCTGGCTGACGGGATATACGGAGCTGTGAGGTAGCAGTCTCTTACGATAGTGGATACTAAACGCAGGTGTTTGTGATTTTATACGGTTTGCTAGGAAAAGAAAGGTGACATGGAAAACAGTAGGCCTAATTTTATTATTTTAATCGTCAACGAGTCTTCAATTTTATTATTAATAATTTCGTACTGTATTCCCTTGTGCTGTCAAGAAATTATTTCAATAGAAATTTCCAGGTGTTAAAGTTTCTGGTCTTACTGCGATTCATAACTTGATTAATAAATTTTGTGAAATGAGAAGTCTTCAAAATGAAAAAGAAAAAGTAGTGGCAGAAAAAACCGGATCGACAAAATAATCAAAGTCCCCGAAATGAGCCACTGCGCATGCCACGCCCGCATTCACAATATAGCGAGTAATCTATTGAAATTGTTGTAGTTTAGACTGCTGACATAGCCCATTTCGAAATCCATTAGAAAATAAGCTGGTAAAATTCATGTTCTGGAAATAATAAGTTAATTGTTAATAAGCTTGTTAATAACCATTGTGTCACCGGCGTGGCTCAGTCGGTTAAGGCGCTTGCCTGCCGGTCTGAAGTTGCGTTCGGGCGCGGGTTCGATCCCCGCTTGGGCTGATTACCTGGTTGGGTTTTTTCCGAGGTGTGAATGCAAGGTAATCTATGGCGAATCCTCGGCCTCATCTCGCCAAATATCATCTCGCTATCACGAATCTCATCGACGCTAAATAACCTAGTAGTTGATACAGCGTCGTTAAATAACCAACTAAAATAACCATTGTTCTAGGCCATATTTTATGTTTAATATATATTAATCACTTATTAAAAATTGACTTACAACAATACAATTATGTTCATTATTCTTATGCAGATGACAGAGTTTTACATTTTTGTGGAAAAACCTGGTATGATGCATATAATAATTCAAATAATGGACTAAAATTAATCAAAAAAATTGTTTGACAAATTATCTTTCTATCAACGAAAATAAAACCATAATTATTCCATTCTCATTATCTGAAAAATGTAAGAAACCTCCTACATCTATATTAAGTATTAAATTACATAACTCAGAATGTTGCCTTATACAATGTAAATGTCCGATTATTAAGGGTCCTCTGAAGTTAAGTATTTAGGTATTATTTTCGACAATCATTTAAAATGGAACCAACACATTAATTAACTCTGTAACAAATTACGTAAAATAATATATTATTTTCTTTTATTGAGGAATTACTTGTCAATAAGTTTATTACGCACAATATATTTAACTTTATTTCAATCGGTAATTATATATGGAATTATAGGATGGGGTAGCTAATTTAAATCCAATTTTAATCCATTTTATTTATTACAGAAGAAAATAGTTAAAATATGTCTTCATAAACCTATTGATTTTCCATCTCAAAAATTGTTTTTAGACTTTAATATACTTAACATAAGACAGATTTATTATATTGTATTAATAAAATTCATACATAAAAATCGATATAATTTTGGATTGTATTCTCATAGTTATGAAACGAAAGGTATGAATTGTTTAAGATTGTTCGAACCAAAATGCAACACTGTTACAGTATTTAATCATAGTAGTAATTTACGCCCAAGAATATATAACAAATTTATATTTGAATATCCTAATCTTGTCAATTGTAATAGTGCTAGCATTAAATTAAAAAAGTTATGTTTGGATTTTATAAAAATTGAAAAATTGTAAATTTAAATTTATATATTCTAATTGCATAGTAGATATAAGACAAATTGTATTGTATACTTATTAATTTCAATTCAGGAATCCGCCCCTGAGCACGAGTTCTACTCTTTTAGGGGCGAGCTAATGTTTTTCTGTATATATTATATTTTATGTTACAATTATTAGCAAAATAAATTAATTAATTAATTAATTAAGTAGTAAAATATCGCTGTAATCGAAAAGTATTGGGAATAAATTTGAATAAGGAATAAAAAAAGTTTCCTTCCCAGGCAGGATTCGAACCACTAAATTCTTAGTTACCAGTATATCGTGCTATGGAGTGAACAAGGCTCTGAAATCAGCTACAAGGATCGGTCCGGTTTTTTTTTGCCACTACTGTACATTGCTCACAGAAGAAACTCTGAACGACAGACACCGGCTGGAAAATTCGCCTAAAATTCTCTTCGGCATCTTTCTCAATAAACGGGAAATTCTTACACTTCTGTACAGCAGGATACGAAGTTACTTAAGGTTAAACTGTATATAATTACAAACTTCTATGTATTGTGGGTCCCTATCACCACAGCATGGCGCGTCCTCAGGTTGCGGATAGAGGAGACGGCCTCCAGATATGGAGGGTAGCTGCGAATATATTGAATAAGCAGTCGTGGACAGCCGATAAGGGGTGGTCCTCCAGCTTGGGGGTTGGGCGAAGGGCTAACAACCCATCATCGTAAAAAACAGCTTGTTACGAAACCTAACAATAAGATGACACTCGGGAGGAGATTAAACGCAGAATAAATATGGGAAATGCCTGTTAATATTCGGTTAAGAACCTTTTGTCATCTAGTCTGCTGTCAAAAAATCTGAAAGTTAGAATTTATAAAACAGTTATATTACCGGTTGTTCTTTATGGTTGTCAAACTTGGACTCTCATTTTGAGAGAGGAACAGAGATTAAGGGTGTTTGAGCATAAGGTTCTTAAGAACATATTTGGGGCTAAGAGGGATGAAGTTACAGGAGAATGGAGAATGTTACACAACACAGAACTGCACGCATTGTATTCTTCACCTGACATAATTAGAAACATTAAATCCAGACGTTTGAGATGGGCAGGGCATGTAGCACGTATGGGTGAATCCAGAAATGCATATAGAGTGTTAGTTGGGAGGCCGGCGGGAAAAATACCTTTGGGGAGGCCGAGACGTAGATGGGAAGATAATATTAAAATGGATTTGAGGGATGTGGGATATGATGGTAGGGACTGGATTAATCTTGCTCAGGATAGGGATCAATGGCGGGCTTATGTGAGGTCGGCAATGAACCTCCGGGTTCCTTAAAAGCCAGTGAGTAAGAAAGTAAGTAAGTAAGTATAAATACATAAGTATACAATGGACCATTATGGGCCCTACACAGAATGTTTCAAAGTTCGCGCACAGGAACTAGATACAGTGTAAATCCTGGATGAAAATGAAAACGGAAATATTAGTGACAAAATTTCAAATCCAAGAATTTTTATTTACACAATGTGGTAACACTGTATTTTTCAAATCAATGCTGCTCCTGTGTACTTTTATTTTGTTTTTTGTTTTTTTTTTTCAATGTAATACACATTTAAAAACAAATGGCTTTGTTTAAATTGGGTCTGTATGTATAGTACCGGGTAAAACACTGCCATTTGATCCCACAGAAAACTTAAGATAAGAACTACATCTTTGGATCATAAATTATGAGTATTTCTAGGAACTCCAAGCAATTTCTTTAGCTATACATGTAGTTAAATTCCTCTACCCTGTTGATGCTTCTGTTAAAGTTGAAACAAGAAACGAAGTTTCGCATGAAGTTTAGAAGGTTATGAACAAAGTTGAGAGTAATGAGAAAATTCTGTTCAGAGCGGTGACACTTGAAAAACTATTAGCGTCGCGATACAATAGGAAGCACTCTTGACACAATAAATTCAAGAGGGATGTACACCAGAGCCAGGCGTGTAACACCTGGGCACAAGTGATCACAGGATGGCTTCAAGAAGTTGTTGCCTTTATCAAAATTCTATTAGATCGCCTCATAAGTATTGTCGGATTTTTTAATTTTATTTTTTTGTAAGATTTTAATTATTTTCTTTAGTTGGACAATGCGATTTAACACAAAGAATACAAAATAAAGGCGATAAAGTTTGAGATCAGAATCATTCTAAAGCACTACTGGGTACAAGATTATAAAGCTGCTGCAGCGGCTTGAAGAATATGTGAAGTCGAGGGTGAAGGTGTCGTTATGTGTATCACAACGATGGAATGTTTAGAATATACGAAGAATCTGGAAAGAAAGTTCACAAGAAAAAGTAATCGTAAGTTACCAGAACAAACTACTACTACTTACGATGGCATCACAGCCCAAAGTCGAGCCTTAGCCTCCTCAATTTTCTTCCTCCAACTGTCCCTGTCCTGTGCTAATCTCCTCCAGGCAGTTGTTCCGAGATAGTCCTGAGAATCGATCGTTACCGCATCTATCCATCTATTTTTGGGTCTTCCAATTGGTCTTTTACCATGTATTTTCCCTTCTAAGATCTTCTTTGGTATTCTGTTCCCTTCCATTTAATAGACATGTCCGGCCCATTCAAGCCTCCTTAATTTGATGAAAGTAATAATATCGAAACTTCTATATAATTTATATAGCTCGTTATTATAACGTATTCTCCACTGCATATTTTCTTGCACTGTCCAAAAATTCTTCTGAGTATTTTGCGCTCAAATATACCTAGTTTAGCTTCTGTCTCCTTAGATAATGTCCAAGTTTCGCTTGCATAACGGAGAATACTTCTAATAATTGTTTTGTATATTTTAAGTTTTGTTTCCTTGTGCACACAGATTTCAATATTGCGCTTAATGCAAAATAGGCCTTATTGGCTGCAGTGATTCGACTCTGTACTTGAATTAATTCGTTATTGTTGCTTGTCATTACTGTTCCAAGATATTTAAACTTCTCAGTTTCTTCAAACATGTTTATCGTCAGATTAGGAGGGTTGTATATATTCTGTTTTTTTCTTATTTGTGTCATTCGTTTGGTTTTACTTGCATTAATCTGCAACCCGATTTTAGCGGCTCCTTGTTCCAGATCATTACCAGAACAAACTGGTGCTTCAAAATAACATATCGGCACATTAAGATCCTGAAAAAATCAAACAGATGTTGTAGATCTGTATCTCATGAACTGACACCTCAACAAGCTCAACGCAGAATGGGTATCTCTCGTCAGCTTATCGCTAATCCCATGCATGATAGATTTATACGGAGAATTGTCACATGTGATGAAAGTGGATATATTACCGCACCAAGACACCTCAAACCAGTGGCACGATTCCCGTCACCCTACCAAAATCGTCGTTAAACAAATGCTGTGTGTCTAGTGGAATTTTCAAGGTGTGATTCACTGGGAATTTGTTCCAAACAGACTTGCAGTCGATTAATCTCACCAAGTATAACGAGTTCGTGACGTTTTGAGAGAGGTACCCGGCATTAGTTAATCGCAATAGAATTCTCTTGCAGTTGGACAATGCGAGACCCCGTACAGCTAGAACCACCATGGAAAAAATCCAGAAATTGGGAGGAATTGAACTGCTATCACATTCTGTATAATATGGCCTTGATCTTGCGCCTTTAGATTACAATTTGTTTCGATCCATGGCCCTCGTGGGAAAAATTTCCAAAACTTGGAAGTCTTTAAAATGAGTACCTCCGAATTCTTAGCATCAAAAACCAGAAACTGGTACCGTCGCGGGATAACAAACTTCACTGAAAATTGGTTCAAATCCCTTGCGTCGTTGTTCCTGCAATAACTCCTATGTGCAAAATATAAAATTTTTCAGTAGGAAGAAAAAACACATTTATTCATGCTATGGCAGCCGTACATAGGAGACTGTGAATTCTTGCATTTTCGAAGCAAAGAAATATAATTACATATAGGAGATTTTATTATTTGCTGTATCACTATTTAAGTTATTTAGTAGAGCAAATAGCTGAAAATCGATAAATATGTCACATAGGAGTTATTGCAGGAACAACGACGATAGAATCTAATAGCCTTTTCTTTGAAGATTAGATTATTTTTTCACAACACACTCCAACTAAAATTTTGTTTCAAAACCGACATTACTTAGGAGATGTATGTATCTGTATTTTAAAAAATTGCAGTACTGTACGCCTTTCTAATATTAAAAAATTAAATTATAGTGGAATATAAAATTAGTAATACAGCGAATATATTTTTTCTTTGAATTTTATCTAAGCATAGCATTTATTTATTTACTAACTTATTTACTTCTAACTTATTTACTTGCTAATTTATTTATTTACTTGTTTACTTAGTTACTTATTTATTACTCGACCAAGGCCACTGGAGTCCTGCAGCCCGGAGCCGTGGCTCTACTGCTCCTTCGTTCGTATAGTTCGCACAAGGAACGATTACCGAAAGGCAATGGTGGCGTTACTGTCTGTTTTGACGTGTGTATGTAGGCACGCCGAGGGGCGAGAAATGCGGGCCGATGGAAGTACTGTCTCTTCAAAGAAGATGAACGAATGAAGACATCGCTGTGGAAATAAAGAACGTAGCAAGAGAAAAATTCGAAGCTAATTAAACGCGCTACATATGTTTACGAATGAAACAATAATACCGTGCGATACAAGACACGTATTCACATGCAATGGAACAAACTAAAGTCGTAATGTAACTATTACAACGCAAGACTGATTCTATCGATGTCATTTCTCTTCTGACTGTACTCTTGAATATTATTCAAGGTATCTCGTGACCTTTCCTGTCGCCCGCTCTTCCTTATCGCATTGTTTCATTCGCATTCCTTCCGTCGGTATTCCTTGCTTGCGAGACCTATAATACCGCATCGTGATAGTTCACATTACGTCTGCGGCTCCACTCGCCTTGGTCGAGTAATACATAGTTATTTATTTATTTAGTTACTTATTTATTTACTTATATACTTATTTACTTATTTCGTTAAATATTTATTAATTTATTTAAATGTTTATTTATTTAATTACTTATTCATTTATTTACTAATTTATTTATTTATATATATATATATATATATATATATATATATATTTATTTATTTATTTATTTAACCTGATAGAGATAAGGCCGTCAGGCCTTCTCTGCCCCTCTACCAGGAGATTCCAACTATAATATGAAGAATAAAATTGCAATTAGTATTAAATTTACAATTACAATTACAATAAAAGTCAAAGTACGAAAAGATTACCTGACTAATGAAAACTAGATAATTTATCGTAGAAAAACAAAGAATATTTTATATTTACTGAATTACAAATTAGACCTAGAATAACAAAATTGTATGGTGATGAAATTACTGGATATTGAAATATTTTGTGATGGATTAAGGAAACTACTTACAAGAAATCAATTACTGACCAAGTGCCTAGTAAGTTTGCGTTTGAATTCAATTTTATTTCGACAGTCCTTGATGCTAGCAGGTAGCGAATTCCAGAGTCTTGGCAGGGCTATTGTGAAAGAGAATGAGTATGTGGAGGTGCGATGGGATGGTATTGTTAGTATTGTTTCATGACGAGAGCGTGTGTTCAGATTATGGTGGGAAGAAAGGTAAGTGAAGCTAGACTACAGGTACGAAGGAATAGAAGAGTTCAAGATATTTATTTATTTACTTATTTATTTATATAGTGACATTCGTTTATTTTATTGCAACCTAATTTCTTTAGTCCCTTCAATGACGCTATAACCCGGTTCAAATATATCTCTTGAATGTAACAGCCATTCAAGTATGTTATACAGAACATAAATAAAATTGCAGAATTCCCAAAACCTAAGACGCGAATTGCTGCGCTGGAAGTAGCAATGCAATCGGTTTAAGACAAGTGTTAATGAACAAGCAAACAAAGAAGCGACTCGGCATGTCTCAGAGAATTAGCCCACCGCGGGCGGAAGGAGCGGCGGATCCCCTCCGTGTTTGTGTTTGGTATTACGCGAGTAAGGATTCGCCTTGTTTGTCTTTGCGCTTTAAGGAATCTTCTTCCCACGCTCTTCCAGGTCGCAACAAAGTTAAGCAAAGCTACTGCTATTGATATACATTGATAACACAGCAGCTTGGCGCCCGCCGCCCCAAATTCAAGGCAGTAATTAAGACACTCGCTCCCAAGCCTTGCTCCTTTCTCACTTCTCTTCCTCTCCATTAAGTCTTTCTTTCCTATCCGAATTTTCTGTATCATTACAACTCTTTTTGTCCTAAAGTCCTTTTGTTCCCCCCCCCTTTCCATTATTAAATGATTCCCCTCCTTTACCCCTTTTCTCTTCTAACCCTCCTTATTCTTGTCTCTATTTTCGTTCTATTTCTTTCTGCTCACTTTCCTCCTACCCTCAACAGATCCAATTCCTCTTTCCGCTCTCATTTTCTTTCCCATCTTAATTTTTCTTCTTCTCACTAATTTTCTTTTTCCTATTCTCATTTTCCATTTTCATACTCATCTTTATTTTCCCTTCCCTTTCCTTCAACCTCTCTTCTTTTCCCCTTTTTCCTGTTTTCTCTTCATTTTCACTTCCCTTATCATCATTTTCCACTTTTCTTCTCACTCTCATTTTTCTTTGTTATTATAATTTTCCATCATATTCTCATTATATTCTGCTTTTCTCATTTTCAGCTTCTATTTCCCTTCTCATCCTTATTTTTCATTTCAGTCTCAATTTCAATTTCTCTTCTCAGTCTCATTTTAATTTTCCTTTTTTTTATCACTTTCCATTTCCCGCTTCATGATTTTACATTTCTCTTCATTTTCCATTTCTCTTCTCATTTTACATTTGTCTTTCCATTCTGACTTTTAAAGACTTAATTCCTATTCTCATTTTCCACTATCCACCTTCATTCCCTATTCTTATTTTCTATTTTTCACCTTCCCTTCCTATTCTCATTTTCTATTTATCACCTTCCCTTCCTATTCTCATTTTCTATTTATCACCTTCCCTTCCTATTCTCATTTTCTATTTTTAACCTTCTCTTCCCATTCTCATTTTCTATTTTTAACCTTCTCTTCCCATTCTCATTTTCCACTATCCATCTTCCCCTCCCCCATTCTCATTTTCCACTATCCACCTTCCCTTCCCATTCCCATTTTCCACTTTCACATTTCCTTCCCATTCTCATTTTCCACTTTCCATCTTTTCTTTCCACATTTATTTTCTATTTTTCACCTACTTTTCCGATTCTAATTTTTCCCATTCTCCACTTCCATTGCCATTCTCATTTTCTACTCTTCACTTTCTCTCCTAATCTAATATTTGCATTTTCCATTCCATTCTCATTTCTCATTTTCTACTTACCTTGTCATTTTCATTTTCCGCTACCTACATTTCCTTAACACTGCCATTTTCCATTTTCCACTTTCCTTCCCATTATCATTTTCCATTTTCCACTTTTCTTCTCATTATCATTTTCCATTTTCCACCTTCCTTCTCATTCTCATTTCTCACTTCCCATTCTCATTTTTCACTTTCCCATTTTCATTTTTCATCGTCTACTTCCTTCCAATTCTCATTTTCCACTCTCCTTCGCATTATCATTTTAAATTTTCTACTTCCCTTGACGTTCTCATTTTCCAGTCTCCACTTTTCTTCTCATTCTAATTCTCATTTTCTACTGCCCACCTTTCCTCCCCATTATAATTTTCAATTTTCCATTTCCTTTCCCATTGTAATTTTCCACTTTTATTTGTATTTTCCATTTACCTTCTCATTCATTTTGTATTTACCTTCTTATTTTGAGTTCTAATTTTCCCTTACAGCATTATTTTCCTTCTTTATTTGTCTGAAACATTTCCCCTTCTCTTAATTTTCACTATTTCTCTCATTGACCTGAATTTCTTTTCTTCTTCATAGACGATATTTTCATTCTTCTCTCTATTCAGTTTTATGTTCTCACGTTCCCACTTCATTCCCTCCCCTAATTTCTTTTCCGTCTCGGTTTCAAGTTCTCACTCCTGACTAACACATGAAAAACACGTCTTTGCCGTTGCGCACATCATGACGGGATATTTGCTTTATTGAGTGAACACTTGATTCGTAATATAATAATTTTGGCGAACGGGAGAAAAGTTCGGGGCAGAAAATATCAGATGATAGACGACATCGAGGTATATGGATCATAAGCGGAGACTAAGAGGAAGGCGGAAAATAGGGAAGATCGGAGAATACTGAGTTTGCAGTGAAAGACCTGCCGTTGGACAGAAAACTGTGAATGAATGAAATAATAATTTTTCTTAGTAAACAGCTTAATGATAATTCAATTAACAAAGTAGATTTAATATTAGTAACAAAATGCCATTTACTTCAGATTGTAAATGTTTAAATTAAACTTAAAGATTATAATTATCTCCAGTTCAAGTGATGAAATGGAACATGAAACATCACATCATGGAGGGAGGGGAAGAAAGAAAAGAAAACATCGCTGATGTGAGCATGAATAGCTGACGTCGACGACAAATGTCACAATGAATCAAACATAAAGCACTTTTAATTATGTTTTCCACTCTCCACAATTCCAACACGATTACAGAATATCATCAACGACAGCGAACATTGCAACAGGTGTGTAATTTCAGCTTTCGTGTAACAATGGCATACTCCATCTGTTGCAGAGCCATGTCTGGAGAAAGTGCCCGCGTCTTGCCACTGCTGCTCTCTGCCGGCGTGTTGCTGTACCTCATCGCCACGATAGAAGCAAAAAGAGATGTTGACTGCAGGTAAGCAATGAATAAGTTTTTTGCAAGAAAGATAACCGAATGAATAATCTGAACGGTGGAAAAATTAAGTTTGTATTCTCATTTAAAATCATGTATTAAACCAAATTAATCTTTCATTATGAAACATCCAAAATATTGACGCAGAATTATTAGCCTTACTTTCTCTACTTACGTACCTTCATTTCATCTGTCACGCGATTTTATAGTCAACATTTTTCTTGGGTTGAGATTAGCCTAGATCTAGATTCACAGAATTTTACGCACTATATTTAGAGCGATATGCTTACAATATACCATAATATTTTTGCTGAAAATTTATTGAAAAGGTAGCATGAAATAGAAACTTCAACTGCGATTTGATAGGGAACAACTTAATTTTAAAACAGACATAGGCTTACTTGGTTGCAAGAATATACGCACGCATATTAATTTTATTATTCAACCCGTGATGGTCCTGTAAGTAGCCTACTATTGTCGTGTTGAAAGAACGTCTATGAACGTTAATGGTTCAATGAAGAATAAAATTCTTGTTAGTAAGTACTGAATAAGTTGTAGATCCCGAAGTGAAAAAGTAAAGTTTACTTCCTTCTACATTTTTACAGAACTAGCTATAAGAACAAATTGGCATTTGAGCATAACTGGCGGAACGAATATTGACGATAATTATATAAGGCCCCATACGAAAAAAGTTTACAAGTAGGCCTATTTATAAAAAAAAAAACTTTAAGATTATTTTCTCACTTATAAGTATAGACTGTCATATACAGAATGAACAGATATGTAATAGCAAAACATAATTACATTCTTGAAGATAAACTGCAGGATTTTTCGAATCAAAGCTGAGACATTACATATGAAAATATCGATTTATAGGTTTATGGATATTTTGCATTTAATTGCGTATTTCTAGTGGTGCCATCTCACATGGAGTTTATGTCCAGCAAAGTTGACACGTTGGAAACACAGCTTTCGGTGGCTAATGGAACGGTAACGAACAGTCTGTTAAACGTTATTTGAGCAACGCTCTACAATTCGGTGGCACACTAACTTTAAGGATTCGTTACCTAATTATAGAACAAATTATTATTAGTTTTATTTCAACCTAGCAAGAAAATTGAAATGTCATATTTCGGGCATGTTGAAGTGCAGACCTCGGGATCATGATGACCTATACTTGTTTTTTTGAAAGATGGAACATGACAATTAAGCAGCCGAGCTTGGAACTACAGTGCTATGTTGCCAATATGGACTACCACGCTGCCAGCTGATGGAAGCTAGCAATAAATTGTCGTTAAGATGTCCGACGTTAAAACTGTCAATGACAATTGACGCGAAGGTAAGAAAACAATACAAAAATCGACAGAGAATCAAAGACGAAACGTGCTAATGCTAACATTGTGTGCACAATAAATGTCGCCAAGAGAGCTATTAAGACTCGCCACGTAAGAACTGTAAGTTTGGCAACTCAACCGTTGTTACCATAACAACAGGCCTACCATGCTATGTGACATTCAGTTGTTTTTCCGATCGCAACGCTCCTGTCATGTCCCATCTTTCAAAAAACAAGTATAGGCCCCATGTTTGCTAGACTTCAAGGTAATGCCTCTGACTAGACTGCAGGTAATAGTAATAGTAATAATAATAATAATAATAATAATAATAATCATGATCATCATCATCATCATCATCATACTTTTTTTCTGGATGAATTAAGGCACTCAGCCACCAAGAAAATACATGATAATATAATGTTAGTACCAACAGAAAATTAAATATATACCTAAGACAAAATTTAAACAGAAAAAATATGCATAAGCCAAAGGATTATCGAACTTAAATACCTACTTGAACTAGATGACAAATTAAATTACACGATTATTTAATAAACTAATTCTGTAGTGGTCCGGAAAAGTGACACAAGTCAGTTTCCACACACCTTTTTTTGATAATTTATTGACAACTTACGGAACATCTGTTCGCTTGGAAAAAAAAAATACATAGGTAGGTATTCCTCCCATTACAATAATTCATACAGAAAAAAATCAAATCGACATAAGCCAGTGTAAGTTGTCGATAAATTATCAAAAAAGGTTTGTGGAAACTGACTTATGTCACTTTTCCCGAGCATTGCAGAATTACAATTGTGAATTTTTATACAGGGACATCATTTTATTTTTACTTCAATTTTTATTGTACCTGAGTTTTGGAATGTACTTCACTCCCACCCCTTCTACTAGTAAACTTCCAACCGTTCACGACACAGAGCCGAGGGCGCGTAAGCAGTACTGAGGCACTGAGTATAGTACGTTTCAGAAATACGTTCGCGTTTTCCAGTGACGAAAGAGCTTTCAATATTGAATCATATTTTCGTACGGGTACTGTCGTCCGTTTCCCTATGTCGCATCCCGGTTTCCCCCACCTGCTTCTGTTCGCCCCTTTGTAAAGTCTAGTAGCTGGGCTATCTTAGCTCTTTTCTGAAAACATTAATTTCTGTTAGGAATTGGACGTCTACGTAATATTATTCAAGTGTTTAAAATAACTTAAAAGGGCCTCGTTAAGTAATTAACTGTCACGTGATTCCCCCCCCCTTTCTACAACCCTGCGACAAAACCACTTGAACGGACAGTAGATAGCATTTCTGAGTGATTTTATCTTTTCGGATCGGGCAGAAGTGAAGATTGAATTTACAGTACGTAAGGTACTCTTTTATAGAGTGGGTACAGAATTATTTCAACATGAGTTACTCGTACGAAGGACGAAACTGGTAATTGGAATTAGGTACAATAGTCTATAGTGCGATAATATGGATAAAAAGAACTGAAGCCTGTATCGAAATGAACAGCCACCATTTTCTAAAATGTGTTTAAATATCCATATTATAATTATTTTTCAATTTAACTTCATTCTCTATATCAGTGGCCGGCAGATGCTGCAGTTGTGACGTAAGAGCCAGTCAGATCGCAAGAGCTTGGGAGAGCGAGCAGTTGAGTCGTATTAATGTTAGCACACACCAGCGCAGTGGCGTCAGTGCAGCAGTAGAACGGGACTGTTGAAAACAAAAGGATCTATCTACATTTTATAGAAGATTTACCCAGGCAAGATTCCCTCGATTGCATAGATTTGCTGCTAGGATGTTGAGCATATTCGGATCTACGTATGTATGTGAACAGTTCTTTTCTTGTATGAAGATCTGCAAACCACAACATAGAAACCACCTGTCTGATCTGAACTTGAAACATATTCTTCGCTTGTGTGTTAGCTAGGCTGTGACTCCAAATATTGCAAAATTAGTACGCGAGAAAAGAGGAAAAAAATCTCGACAAAGCGTTTAGCTTGGGCACGGTAGTGACACAAAGTGATGGTGTGTTTCAAAAGTTAAAATATACTTTGCATACTACTCACCAAGATAGGGCCTATATAGTTTAATCTTTATATTATGTAGAAAAATGCTTGTTAAAAAACACTGTTTTCAAGTTTCCGAATAGATAAAGTGTTGCAGTACTGCTTAAAGTATTTATTTATATGTTTGTATGTTTATAGCAGTTTCGGAATTTCATTTACTGTATATATGCAAACGCTTCTGCAAGTGGCTATATTATGAGTTTCATATTATTTTAAGTACATTAAATTTGATTACAAACCGAGATATTTTGTTACATTGATTTATCACGGTTGTACAGTTTTGTTTTCGTACAAATGTATTGTAATTGTGCTGTTCCCATACTATCTCAGACAAATGGATCGCGCTCTGTCAGTGCATAGACCCGCACCACCACTGTTCAGATGAACCTTCTCTCCACGCTGTGCTCAGTATGCAGAGATTGCCGAGCAAAGAGCAAGGCGGCTACGTCGTATGACGCCACAGAGCACGGAACATGCCGGTCACTGCTCTATATAGTACGCTAATGTGCTGTAACAGTACAATATACACTGCATAATTAATACTTCCGAATGGATAGCTCAATTCGTGTGTAAAACACTAAGTGTTAATACAGTACTGTATTTTGATTAAACAAAAACCTAATGAAAATTATCAAACTCAAAATTGCGATATTTACTAGTTTACATAAATGGATGAACTACTTTTCTTCCCTCCTATATCTAGTAAAGTGATTTGTATTTTACGCCAGTATCATCGAACTCCGTCGTGGAAAGGGTAGCAAACGGTGTTTCCTGTTTCAATCGTTAATAGAAAGGTATAGCCAGGTTAATATTAAAAATGTAAGTAAAAATAAAATGATGTCCCTGTATATCCTGGGACACTGCGTTCTAAAATATTATGTTTCACTTTGGACTTGAAAGCGTTTAAGGTTGGGCAGCCCCTAACATCTGTAGGTAATGAATTCCAAGAATGGTTAGTGTCTATTTGATTTTTATATGAATTCTATTGCTTAGTTTTGGTTTCACCGATTCAGACTGGCTGAACAGGCGTTCTGCTCGGCATTCGAATAAGAAAGAGGAAGTACGGCCGTAGCTAACATAGAAAATTATGAGTTACCCAGCAGAATATTTTTACAGGTACAACTCAACCAAAAAATTTATACTGCACCATTTAACAACGTCAACAAATCGCCAAAGGAAAAATAATACAGGGGATTACCCAAGACGTCATAATACGTTGTACAGGATTGTACTTATAAAGCTTCCAAATTGTACCGAGGAAAATATTTTCTCTATATTAATATTCAAAATGTCAAAATATCTTCAAATTAATGTTTCCAAATACAGGGACACCATTTTATTTTTACTTCAATTTTTATTGTACCTGAGTTTTTTAATGTACTTCACTCCCACCCCTTCTACTAAGGAAGTTCCAACTCCACACAGAACCAAGACCGCAGATAGTAAGCAGTACTGAGTTACTGAGTATAGTACGTTCCAGAAATATGTTCGCGTTTTCCAGTGACGAAAGAGCTTTCAATATTGAATCATATTTTCGCACAGGTACTGTCCGTTTGCCTACGTCGCATCCCGATTTCCCCCACCTGCTTCTGCTCGCCCCTCTGTAATAGCTGGGCTGTCTTAGCTCTTTTCTGAAAACATTAATTTCTCTTAGGAATTGGAAGTTTACGTAATATTATACAGCTGTTTAATTTAACTTAAATAAAAGGGCCTCGTTAAGTAATTAACTGTCACGTGATTTCCTCCCTTTCTACAATCCTGCGGCATAACCACTTGGACGGACAGTAGATAGCATGTCTGAGTAATTTTATATTTTCGGGTCGGGCAGAAGTGAAGATTGAATTTACAGTACGTAGAGTAGGTACAGAATTATTTCAACATGAGTTACTAGTACGAAGGACGAAACTGGCAATTGGAATTAGATGCAATAGTCTATAATGCGATAATATGCACAAAAGAACTGAAGCCTGTATCGAAATGAACGGCCACCATTTTCAAAATTGTGTTTAAATATTCATATTATGATTATTTTTCAATTTAACTTCTTTCTCTATATTGTACGCTAATGTGCTGTAGACAGTATAATATACACTGCATAATGAATACGTTCGCATGGATAACTCACTTCGTGAGTAAAAACACTTATTCTTAATACAGTGCTGTACTTTGATTAAAGAAAAACCTAATGAAAATTATCAAACTCAAAATCGCGATATTTCCTAGTTTACGTAAATGGATGAACTACTTTTCTTCCTTCCTATACCTAGTAGAGTGATTTGTGTTTTACGCCAGTATCATCGAACTCCAGTCTTGGAGGGGGGAGCAAGCGGTTTTTCCGGTTCTCTAAAGGTATAGACAGGTTAATATTAAAAATGTTAGTAAAAATAAAATGATGTCCCTGTACATATTATTATAAAACAGTTAAAATGACAAAACGTAAAAGTCGCCAAATGATTAATAAAAACTCCAGAAAAGTCGTTGGTCGCTATTTCGCCATTTTTTTTCGTTAGACATCTCATCAAAGCAGCTAGATCTAGCGACTTGTCGCTGAAGTTGGTAACAATGGCGAGGAAATTGCCAGTTCCTTTTATCCTGAGCCTGAGTGCGAACTACAGAAAACTTATAATTATAGACGTTAAGGTGGCGGAAATGCTATAAGCCGTTCCTTCAACCTACAACATCATACACTTCAGTATTCTGAGTAATGAAAACTGCAACGTGCACGACCGAAGAGAAAGACGTACTTCAAACTTGATTCTGTAACATTCTGAAGAGTTTCACACGTGGTGTGGAGAGAAGTCAGCGAAACTTGGATAATGACAAAGTAATTTTGTGTTGCATAGTATAGCCTATACATAGCAGTGTAGATAATTCTAATTTATGGAATAACAGCAGAATAACAGTGTCTTAGTTTGAGCTATGATTTGATCCTGGAAAATTTTACAGATACTCGGTACCAATTATTGATAGAAGAAAGAGATAACGCTAATTGGTTTTACTCTGAACAATTTAACTGTTCCTTTAAGAAAGATTAAAGTTATCGAGAACAAATTGTTGACTTCCCCTCACACACTTCAAGAATAGTATTCTCTTTCCTTCCAACTTAATCGACGTGCTGTTGCTTTGCTGTAGGCTACTCTCACCTAACCCAATGTTTTTAAATGGGCTCTAGACATTTTACCAGTCGCACTAGCTTCTAGGCTAGGCTAGGCTTACGGGTAAGGTGTCCCATCCCCTTAACTTGTGCAGTGCTCTCCCCACCCCTCAAATTGTACAGTGCTCTAACAGACAAACCACATATTACACAAACGAATGCTTTTGGGAGCTTTACAGAGATGTAAAAATGGACCTGTATACAAATTTTGGTTACGAAATTCCTGTTCGAGCCGAAACCCTTCCCTTGTGAGACAACATTTCGAAATTCATATTTCGCATCATAATATTTTCTCTGTTACATTTCGTATAACGAGACTGTAAAATCTTAATACTTGTCTTCGAAATTCTTATTCATTCATTCATTCATTCATTCATTCATGCATTCATTCATTCATTCATTCATTCATTCATTCATTCATTCATTCATTCATTCATTCATTCATTCATTCATTCATTCATTCATTCATTCATTCATTCATTCATTCATTCATTCATTCATTCATTCATTTATTTTATTCCATAGATCTTACATGAGCAATGAAGCTTTAAGATGTGGAACATGTCAACATTTTACAATATTACAATTACAATTTTTACAAATTTTTATAGTTTTACAATTTAGTAATTTTCTACAATTTTTACAATTTTGTACAATTTTTTTACATTTTTTTACATTTTGGCGAGATGTAGTGAGATGAGATGAGATGAGGTCCGAGGATTCGCCAAAATATTACCCGGCATTTGCCTTTTCGGTGGGGGAAACCTCGGAAAAACCCAACCAGGTATGATAAGACAGTTAAAAATGGAAATTAAGTCGCTGACGAGATCCTTAAAAAGCAACAATTCGGTAAAATTCGACGGATAGCCTATTCATAGACGGCATAAAAAGAATTGCACTGACTTCATTGACGCCAACAAAAGCATGAAAAGAAGAAGAAGAAGAAGAAGAAGAAGAAGAAAATTTTGTGTACAAAGTGAACATGAAGCAATGAAAGAAATGTCATGATGACGTATGCAAAGGGTTGGATAGAGATTTTCGACGGTACAATGCCTACTGAAGTCGTAAATACTTGTACTAGCAATAATATAATTTACTTGCGTTCACGTCTAACCTTACTCGCGCTAATGTTATGAAATCAGTCATTTTACCTTTTTGTAACCCGTCATGCTTCTGTTGTGTGCTTTAATACAATTCAACGTTGCACTTTTTAGAGTCTTACAACACAAAACCCGACAAACCGCACGATCTTCGCTGTTCTCTTCCTTCAGACAGACTAACAGAGGCTGTCTCCTGCACCCTCTACCGTCCTAGAGACACAAACTCACTCCATACACTAACACAGTATCAACATCCAAATGGGCCACATGAAATTGAATTGAATTAAATTGAATTTCTGAAGGGGGCAATACATCCAGCACTGCGACCTTATCAGATCTATTGCGCTAACTCTCAAGCTAGGCGCATTCCCAACCCAAACCGGCTGACTACACTAACGGTCGGTTTCTAAAACGAGGTCTAAATCACGACCATGGCTTTAAACAACGTCTGGATTTATAAAACGAGATCTCTTTCATTTTTCTGAGCCATGGCTCGAAACCATGTTCTGAAGCAGAGACCACGGCTGGGGGAGGTTTAAAACCACGATTTCATGTATACAAGATGGAGGAAGTAGTAGATCAGATGGATGATTATCAAAGGAAAATTTGTGTCTACAAGTTTTAATCTCCGGATTAGAGTAATGAGAGACAGGCATAATCCTTTGTAACTGTATAACGACGATAATTTCAGGCGAATATTTTGATTTTCGAAGGAATCAACGCACAATTTAGCAAGAATGCTAAATAATCTGCAACAAAATGCAAGAGGCGTCAGATTGACAATTTTTTTACACCTTCTTGTTGCTTTGAGGGAAGTAAGATATAATACTTTGTATTAATTACTAGCTTAAATTACACGGCGTTGCCCGGGTTTTAAATTTTGGTCTATTTCTAAATAAACTTTTCGTTAGACTTATCGGAGACCTCGGCAAGGGAACTATATAAAACCAAAACGAACCATATTTACTTATGTTTTCTCCTCCCTAGTGACGAAAATTAAAGAAAGTGTCACTAGTATCCAAAGAAACTGACTAATCGAAATAATTCCATCTCACCTATGAATAGAGTTTTAACAACATTTAGACCTTATGCTACAGGGATATTTAAGATATTTAACATTGTGATTGATGATAATATTTATCGTACCACGGCATTATGCATTATTAAGCCTTTCTGCCCGCAATATATTTAATTTCCTTCAAGGCCAAACTACAATCTGTAACGGATGGATTCTATCAAATACATGGATTTCAGGGTGTTTTGCAGTAACGGAGACTATACTCATCAGAATTCACTCTCCTGAAGAAGGCAATGTAGAACACTACCACAACAGAAAATCATATTTTTCTATAAACGGCCAAGTCATTAGTGACCATAACTTATTAATAAGAGACGGGTTAACACAAATATTACTATAACTTATAATAATTGCTTAAAATCGAATGGCTATAATAGCAATACGTGGGATAAAACATCATCTTCTTTCGTTTTTCCAGTTAATATTGCCACTCACATTACGTTTCGCATGAGTTTTTGACACAAATTCTTGTTAGTGCATAATTTTGGTGAGTCAATATTTCGCAATAGTAGGTCTACTATGGCTATTCAATATTAAGTAAATTATGTGGTAGCAATCATTGTAGTTTGAAAGAATTCTAGAATTCAATTGGATAAAACAGTCTGCTCACTATCTATAAAACTGCATCGAGGAATTCATAATACGGTCCTGGACTGCGTAAAGATACTTATTGCATGAATTATCTAGTTTTAGCCTTCATAATTTCGTGTTAAAATTTCCAAGGCCTTGTGAAAGTCTATGTTGAATACAACAGACAATAATAAAGAACAATTGACTGTAGAAGATTTTGCATTTTAATTATAATACATGAATATTTGATCTATTTATTTTTATTTTTTATATATTTAATTAATTTAACTTCCATTTGCACAATTTTAATGTAGCCTATGTTCTTCTCCTGGTTATGAAGGTTAAATGTGCAAACATTGGCACATATCGGTCAAAGCGTGTAGATTTGTATAGAGAACATACATACATACACACACATACATACATACCCACATTAAATTTTATATATTAATTATACCTTTATGTCTATAAGACGATATATCTTAATTCTTAGTCTTTACAGTAGTTTTGGACATTTCATTTAATACTCGAAAATGATGTGGGCGTACAAGAATATGAAACAAACGTGATTTTGTCTTCTTATTTTAAGTTTCATTCTACTGGGGCTTTCCATGTAGTACTACCCTATTATATGTAAAAATAGAACCATAGGCTACTACATTTTACTTTCCATTGAAATTTTAATCCAGTTAATATTTAGGTTATTAATTCCTTAGAGTATGTTTTCAGTTAGTTAATGTTCGTAGTAGTTATGAACAAACAATAAACTACAACATACACGCTCGACTTGGGTAATATCATTCTGGTACCTAAAAATCCGTTCCCCATTAAATGCTAAGTAATGCTAGTATTTTAAACGCACGTATATTCTATAAATTAGTAAATATAACAATACCTTAGCTGAGAACAAAAGAACGTGACTTACTGCAATTCAATAAAAATATTAACCCCGATGTTCATTTATTTCTAATATCGACTGTTTACAGGAATACAAATCGATTCTAAGCTGCGTTGCCATATATAAAACCCACGAACCTCGGTTTCTTCTCAAGCCGCGTGTCGACTTCGTTTTAGAAATCGCATAAGAATTCAGACCTCGATCGCGGTTTAAAAGCCGAGGTTTGAAACCACGATTTCGTCCGTGTTTTAGAAATCGACCCTAAGGTTCGCTGCATAAAGAAGTTTCTATCAGGTTATTATTGCCTGCAGAGAGACATATACGTTGTCGTAGATCAAGTACCCTGAACAGCTGAAAGATGACGGAATGGATAAATGGTGACGAAATGAAGTAGATGCCTAATATGGGAAAACGGGAGAACCCCGAGAAAAACCAAAACTGCGACCTTGTCCGCCACAAGCGTCACATGGATTTTTCAGGATTGACAGGCTGGAAATCTGACCACTCAGAATAACGGCAGCGTGAAAACACAAACGGCAATACATCTCTTGTAACCGGTGGAGTACAATTCAATAAGTGAAGACAGTCAATCTGGTACTCTGTATTCTTATGCTGACGATACTGTGATTATATTTAGCGGTTCGATTTGGAATGAAACTTACTAAAATTCTAACAGTGGTATTAACATTAATAAAGAATGGCTGGATGCTCAATTACTTTCTTTGAACGTTTCTAAAACAAAATTAATACCATTTTCATTAACATCACAAGGCCTTGAACAACTAAAAATAAATAATAATAGAAATATAACAATACATGATTGTAACCTACCTACTTGCTCATGAAACGTCTTGGGTATATCCTCACAAGTTAAATATTTACGCATTATTATTGACCAACATTTAAAATGGGACAAGCATATCTCCTTCCTGTGTAACAGATTGCGTAAAACAATCCACAAATTGTCCATTCTACGTTCTTATTTACCTATTTATGTTCTGCGTACTGTGTACTCAGCTCTGTTTCAACCAATAATTCAGTATGGTATATTAGGTTGGGGAGGAATGGCAAAATCTACTCTCCATCCTTTAAATTTGCTCCAAAAAAGAATTATCAAAATTTGTCTACGTGTAGTAGAAGATTATTTTACGACGCTTTATCAACAGCTTAGATTATTTAGCGTCTGAATGAGATGAAGGTGATAATGCCGGTGAAATGAGTCCGATGTCCAACACCGGAAGTTACCCAGCATTTGCTCATATTGGGTTGAGGGAAAACCCCGGAAAAAACCTCAACCAGATAACTTGCCCCAACCGGGAATCGAACCCGGGCCAACTGGTTTCGCGGCTAGACGCACTAACCGTTACTCCACAGGTGTGGACAAATTTGTCTATATAAACCTTTTGATTACCCAATGAAATTAATTTTTCGGGAATTTAGTGTATCAAATCTAGAACAAATTTATAAACAAACATTGCTGATTTACGTCCATAAAAATCACAATAAATTTAAATTTGATCCTCACGAATACCATACGAGACAAAACTACAGTTTCTTCCTAAACACCCCCAAATGCCACGCAACTGCTGGATTAAAACACAGCAGAAATTTTGGACCCAGAATATAATGCATTAATTAGAGCATACCCTGAACTAAGTACACTGAACACACATAGATTTAAGAGACAAATTAGATTAATTATTTAATTGTTTTCTCTTTCCTTAAGCTATATGAGTTTAAAATTGTAATCTAATACACTATACTTTGCATTTTCTATATCTGTATATGCCATTACATGGTCTGTATTTTACTATGTACACCAGAACCCCAATTATCCGTCACCCTATTAACAGATTGGCGGATTATCCGACTGTCTTTCTCTCGCTCCTTTTTTTTTTTTTTTTTTTTTTTGCTACAGAAACATAAGTAGATACGTATTTCTTCTAGAGAGTATTATTACAAGCATTTACATTTACACAGTTTTGGTCTACCGTTCGAGTTGCCGTACTCTATAACTTCTATATAAAATGTATTCCATGAATGTCAAAAGAACACGTGTTGTGCTAAGTATCGAACAAAATGCAAATAATTAAGTGGTTTGGGGAAAGAGAAACTGTGGGTCATCTCGCATCACAGTACGAGATTTAATAAAAATCTAGGATAAAGTGTATACAGTATGTAAATCTAGAACATGAGACCTTTACTAATCTATCTTTCCGCTGACAGCCATTAAAAGGAGTTTTCTTAACCCTTAAAACACGTCGTTGTCAACGGAACTTAAATTAATGAAGTTCTGATTCACTACCGAGCCTATTAATCACAAGACCACGCAGAAAATGACGAAAGTTCAGCGTTATTCACTTAATTTACGAAAATATTTTATGGTGCGGATTATCCGATTTTTTCGATTGACCGTTCAGTCAACTCCCTTCATTACCACGGATAATAGGGGATCTACTGTATTAATATTATTGTGCTGAATTAATACTCTTCAATTTTATATAAGTAAACTAAACTGCGCCCGAGCACGAGCTTCTGCCCTTTCGGGCTGCAATGCCTAATGTAGTGTAAACCTTATGTATTAAATAAATAAATTTTAATTTTAAATCTTAAATTTTAAATTTTGAATTTTAAATTTTAAATAAATTTTTAAGTTTACATGTTACTTATTGTTTTTGCTTTTCTGTCCTCAATGGAAATATTGATTTCGCTTGGTTTGGTTTGGTTTGATTTTTCGAGCGCACTTACGCTTGTTTTGATCCATTGTGCGCCCTAGAAAGGGTAGTTTACTATTCCTGCTGAAATATTCCGTATAGCGCGTACAATGTGTGTAAGTGCAAGGATCCGTCAAACCAAGACAAAGTACTCGATTAAAATCTTTGTCACTTGTAATTATCCCATCTCAAATCTCAAGTTTAACAGCTGAAATGCGAACGCTAATCTTGATGCCTTGATGTACTCATTAGAGTGGATTAGGGCGGTCCATTCTCTCCAGTCACGCGTCCTGTCAGAGAGAAAAATGAACTTTTCACGTGCGTAGCAAAGCATGAGGACGATAAAATTAAGTTCACTGTAATGAAAGAAGTAATTTTTTTAACGCATATTCAGGAAATGCGGTGGCCTAAGGATCTTCTAAGCAGAAGTTTGGCGCTACTACGGTTGTGGATTCCAACTCCGCCAAAATTGTGTTATGTAACACCTACTATCATATATGAAACTCCCTGCAGTATGCAAATTCCACGAGAATCCGAAGCTAAGACTCACTGCAATTATGTAACAACAATATCATCGAAATGATAGCCGTCCAAATCTTGGATTTAAAATATCGGCATCCTAATCAATTCTTCTTCTTCTTCTTCTTCTTCTTCTTCTTCTTCTTCTTCTTCTTCTTCTTCTTCTTCTTCTTCAGTCCCTTCTGCTGCTAAGCGTCGGGTTATATGGCTATGCTGGCGGTAGCATAGCTACTGGCAGGGCCTCCCATGCCAGACAGGCATATAATGAAGGACCAGACTAAGAAGCAATCCACTTTCTACTCCTCATAATTGAGAGAGTAACCGCTGCCTTGCGGGGTGGAGGGATCCACAAAGGCTAAGGGAGCACGTGATGGGAATATAATGGTGTAGCAGACGGTTGACTCAAACTCGTTTCCTACTGCGCATGTCGTCACTTGGGAAGCAGCAGCGGCGCGCTAATTCGCACCGCAGTCCTCGAGGAACAAAACAAACAGCTGTTGTGTGTACGTGCACGGGGTTAATTCTTTGTTTATATATATTATATTGAATGCTATTCTTGTATCAGTAATGCTATTAATGTGACACATTTTTAAATCGATGAGGTACTTGGAATAACGCACATCACACAGTGACATTTGAGCATTACCACAGTATATTTAGCGAAACTACGTCTATGGGCCGGTTTCACCAACCTTCAGTAAATCAGTTCAAATGAAACATTAACTACTGAACATTAAAATATTTAACGATTCACTAAAATGCGAGCTGCTCACCAACCAAATTTTCTTAACTTTTAATGAACAGTAAATAATGGCTCATTAAGGATAAATAAATGCGATCTATGAATTTTTCATAACTATATCAGAACTCTTTATACGAAACCACAGTCTACTATATTGCATATCGTGTACAGTATTAGAAAACAGTTTTGTTATGTCTCTTGGTAGTGGAAATGTTGAAATTTTGGCCGCGATTTACATGAGTACGTTTATATGCGCTGTCTCCCTAGATTTCAAGCCGAGCACCTATTATATGCCTCGTAACGCTTATTACGTCTCGGCTCTTTGGTGGAGCAGTCATTAGTATGCTGGCTTGCCAACCGTGAGACCCGAGTTCGACTCTCGGTGAGAATCTTTTTTTTATTAACGTAACTAATTTTTATACATGCTATCTTTCTTCATTTTCTATTTTTTTCTGTAGTGAAACGAATTATTTCGCAACTCTGGCTCCACTAGGAGAATTCAGAAAACTCTTGGGAGATCAATTTTCTTCCCGAAATACAACAAAAATAAACAAACAAATTAAAGAAAAATAAAAAAATACACATGTGAATCTTATACTTTGTCCACATGCCACTGGCGTCTATCACTGCCTGGCATCTTCGGGACATTGAGTCCATCAGATCGCGGAAATAGTTCTGGTCCTCAGCGAAATCTTCCCAGGTAGCCAGAACTTGATCCTACAACTGATCTGGATTTTGAGGTGGGTTGTCTCGATATTTGTCAATCCTCCTCTTTTTCATGCCTTTACGTGAACCGTCTTTGAACATTTATGGCGGTGTGCGCGGGGTGGTTATCCTGCTGGAAATGAAATTTCCTTTGGAAAGAAAATTATATATAAATTCCATGAATCCAGTTCTTTTGCTTCTGTTTTAAAGCCAGTGCAAACATATCTGATAGCTAGCTATAATACAATTCTAATAAATGAAAGTTAATATACCAATTAAGTTTTGTTATGTTTGAATTCATATTATGTATTAATTTACTAATATTTCTTAGGTATAGTTATAATAACCACTTTCATGTGTTAAAATAAAACTCATTTGTATGTTACTGAGTTGACTAGTTTCAGCTTTGTTTCAGCTGTTTTTATGACATTCTAACCCAGGCCTGCAGAACTCGTAAGGAGGGGACATATGACGACAGCCTCACTCCACTTCTATTGGGGATGATCGATTTCCCCGTAGGGTTATTTACCTTCTCTTGTCGTCAAAGGTCCATCAGTGGCGGCATGTAATTTTCAAAAAGGATTGTAATAAATTCATTGTTTTTATAATGCGTTATCTCGTTTCAAGGTTTACAATTATGCTAGATTTCCTGTTGGTAGTTTCTTTGAGATTTCTTTGCACCTAACCTGTTTTAGATTTTCGAAAACTCTTCTCCTAGCATCACCGACAGAACCATAAATTTATAGCTTTTAAGTAATGAACCTTGAAAGTCACTATTAATTTCAATTCAAAATGAACACAACGAGTGACGTCCTTAATTTTACAGTATATAAATAAATAATCAATATACAGTTCGTAATAATGAACTTACCCGAAAGTTTGTGCATTCTATAATTCTTAATATGGACTTTGTTGAAATGTAGTTTAATATGGAAATGACGAGTGGAAATAAATTGGATGGGACACAGTAAACAAGCAATTCTTTCGTCTTCAACAACAAACTAATCATATTCCCATTTCCTTTGGAAGTAGTATTCCTTCACGGGTTTAGATTTTGCCATGTTGCAGTTCTCTTTAAACTGCAGTACGCGTATTATTTGTTTACTTATTTTCTTATTTACTTACTTATTTAGGCCTACTTATTTACTTATGTATGTACTGTTTTATCTATCTATCTGTCTATTCATTCATTCATTCATTCATTCATTCATTCATTCATTTATTTATTTATTTATTTATTTATTTATTTATTTATTTATTTATTTGGCTAGAGTGCGTTACAATGTTCAATGACAGCATTGAAATCCGGTCATATAGCTATCACTCACTTACCAACGTACAATTTATTTATCGTCATATTACTAGTAAAACCAGTTAAGACCAGTAATACAAGTTTTGTAAAAACAGGAATTAAAACTTTATTAATGCACGAAAAATCATAATAAATTCTTCAAATAAAGTAATTGGTTTGTTACCTGCAAGCAGCATTTCGGACTTATTTCATTTTAGCAAAATACAGAGCACGGAAAGACATGTCGGGGACTGTACTTAACTTATTTTACACAAAAAAAGTGGATTTAATCGGCTTTACTAATAATAGGACGATATAAGCTATACACAGGGAGATCTTTTTACATTATATGCATACATACATTTTAACATTTATTTTACATGTCTTTTAATTTATTTATTTCCCTCATTCATTTTTCTCTTATTTTCTAAAGGTATGTTTCTAAAAATTTTATTACCTGTTCATTTGTAATTCTTGATAGCGTATTGTATACCTGCCGCCGCGAATGAATGTTAATGCAGCCGAGCGTAACTAGAACGTCATGACCGCGCTGGTAGAAAAGGTGGGTACGGTAAGAAAGGGGAGTATAGCAGTCGCTCTCAAGAGCTACAGTTCTGCAGGCCTGTTCTAACCTATGATCAATTTCTTCTAAAATTTTGCGGTATCTTTCGTGAATTTTTGTGTCATTCAAATTTTCAAAATGATCGTTACTTAAATGGTTAACATTATTTTCATCTGACTCTTAATTTTCGAGCAGTTCTCGATATAGGCCTAACAATTCTGCGTCGAAACGTTCCGCCATTTTATATTGCAATTAATGAACCATTAAAAATTTAAAATTCGGAAATTCTATCACTAAATTTAATGATAGTTTTATTGGTTCGTTTAGGCTAAAGATGGTTGGTGAGATATAAAAATGATTTAATGAACCAGTAAATAAATAAAAAAATCATTAAAACCTTAGTGAGGAAGTTGGTGAAACCGGCCCATTTGTCATAAACTGAATGTGTAATGTAAATTTAATTTTAGTAGGTAGCTTTATAGTTATTTTTAGCTCACAAATTATACTGCTGTTTCAATAATTCAATTATTTACTGTTAAATAATTATAATATGTAGGTCTATTGTAGACGAACTGAAGAATTGTTACATCTGAATTTTGGTGAACTTGTTTATTATTTTTTAAATTTAGATTCAGATTTTTTTTCGACGCGTGTTGTTATTTTAAATTCCGAATGGGGTGACTGTATCCACCTCTTGTGCTTAAAATTGTTTTATGTTTTAAACATACAGAATTAATAAAATTTAGTATATTTAATTAATAACAAGTAATATAAAATGCCATATTTGGTTTTGATTTCTTGGTATTCATAATCAATTAACCTACTCCACTTCCAAAACCTTACGGAGTTGAGCTGAGCTAAGCTAGCAAGCTGCGAGAGAGTTCGCAATGCTTCCCGCGTGACGTCATCACGTAGTACGAGATCTGGCGAGACTGCGCACTGCTTCACCATTATATTCCCATCACGAGGGAGCACACCCTAACAGAAAAGCAAGGGAAGGCCACCCTAAAACCACTCTACATTGGGCTAATCACCCATGTAGAGGTAAATCTGATTCAGAGAAACCAAGGTAGCCTCGGACCGGACGGATCACCCAGACGACGACCGGAATGGAAAAGGACATTACGAATTGGAATCCTAATCAATTCAAATGAACAAAAAAGAAAATGTAAATTAATGTTAAAAAAATACATAATGAAATTTAAAAAAAAAATATTCTGCGACAAGATTTGGTAGCTATCAAAACGATAAAAATTTATTGAAAATAAATAATATAAATTGAAAATTATAAAGATGAATAGAGATGGTGATTGATGATGTTCAATGAAGATTTTAAAATGTTTGATGCAATTGTCTGAAGAGTCTTATCAGGAACCTTTAATTTTCTGAGGATCTCCAATGTAAATTTGGGAATTGTTCCTCGCGCACCAAACATAAGTCCAATGACATTCCAATCTTGAATATTATATTTATGGCTGAGATCATCACAGCATGGAAGGTAAATAGCGAGTTTCTCTTCATGTACTTGCTTTGGTTGATCTTCCTTAATTTCGAACCTTACAGTGGGGTCAAGAATGAGACCAGTTTTTTTTTATCTCGGTCAATTATTATGATGTCAGCACGCCGTGTAGATCCTTCCGTAGAAAGATATTGAACTTCCTCATATACTTCGTAGTCACCATGATAAATTGCTATGATTGTTGTACATAGAGTATTCAAAAGTGAATGAATTTTAAAATAATTTATGGTTACTGACTAGTACTGTTAACAGTGTTGTTTGCGAATAAATATGAATATATAAAATATTTTTCCTTTGTTTCCATCAAACACAGACTAATAACTAGACTTCGTTGAATTGCCACACGCAGCATGCTATCAGGTTGCCGATGTACGGTAGTATAGAGGAGGTGAGCGACCGCCCGGTCTCGTAGTATAAGCAGTTCATGTTAAGAGTTGTGACCGCTCCAAATAGATAGAGCAGCTACAGCTAATGTATACCTATGTAAGCACTTGTTTTTGCACGACTGTGGTTGGAATAGTCAAAGCTTAACATTTGTTCAGTGCAGACAAGAATTAAATCAAACATACTACAATGAGAGTGTTGCTGTTCCAAATAATTGCCCTGGAATACCCTTACCCCCCCGCAGCCAGTCTTGACACGTTGGGGAATGTGGTTGGATGCTGTTCATTATTATGCAGAACATTACGGCAAAATAATGGAGGTAATTGATGCATTGGATAGCACAGACAGTTCTGTTGTTGCAGCCATAAATCATTGCCTTCTGAACAGCTATTGGAAGATATTCTGTTCATTGATTCTAATTTTAAAATCGTGTCCAAAAGCATCATCCTGTTAAAATCATCTAAACTACAACCCTCAGAAGCCCTTAATGTAGTGAAAAAAGTATCACACACCGTTATCCAAAATAACAATTCACTAATTTCAGAAAAAATGAAATGTAAGTTGAGAAACATTATTGCTAAATATTCTGCCTATTCACAACTTTGTAGTATAAATGATATACTATCAGGTCGCGAGAAGACATCTGAAGTTGGTGTACCAAAAAGTAGTGATTTTCCGTTCTTCAAATATGTACGTATTACATCGTGTGATGTTGAACATACATTTTCCCAAAATAAAAACTGTTTAAGTGACCATCGGAGGAGGTTACTTTGCAGTCGCTCAAAATGTACGTAACTCTTTACTGCAATGCACATATTCAAGGATGATGTCAGTATCTTACATTAAATTTTAAGAGTTAATATATTTCACTACAAAATAATTGTGTATTTATATGTTTAGACATTCCTATTTCAATGATCATTCATTATATTTCTTGAATGCGGGGTACAGGTTTTATTGTAACTGCAGTATACTGCTCAGTGCTTACATCAGAGGCATACTCCATTCTTTGCACGCCCCCTTCTCATACAGTCTATACCGCGTGCACAGTAAACCTTGCGATTCTCGTGGCAATTCCACGAAGTCTACTAATAACCTTTGCACCATGTGATAAATGCTGGTGAGTTGTCACCTGGCAACAGAAACAAACTGTCTTTCACCGTTTTAATCTAGGAATGGCATTTATTTTCACAAGCATATAAATTTCATATGAAGTCAAGCAATTAGAAAGTTGTATTCAATACGATCAATAAAATATTCCTCCTCTACGCCTAATTCACTTTTAATACTAATACCACAGTCTAGTGTATACAGTCACGAAGCTTGAGTTGTGATGATGCTAGAAACAATAGCCTGTGCAGGTACTATTTCGCATTGTCTGTGATGAGGCGATAGTGGCGATCCTAGTGGTTAGCAACTATCTGTGGATGCATATTTACTACGTATTGAGCTTCGTGACTGTATATACTAGACTGTGTTAATACTTTATACTAGTGAGGTCGAAACTCGAATATGCATGTGTAGTCTGGAATCCTGTCACAATAACTGATTCGGCTGAATCAGAAAGTATCCAAAGAAAATTCCTATCAGTATGATTGTACAGATTTCTACCTAGTGACTCCAAGAATGGCTAAGAGAAAAATAGTGATTATTTCAAATGCCTTGCTTTGTATTCCAGACGCCATGATCTTTGTTCTATTTTTATACGAAGTCTTTAAAGGTGATATAAACTGTGAATCTTTCATAAACAACGTTAGCTTTCGTGTTCCTACGAAAGACACAAGAAGTCACAATGTTTTCTACAACAGAAATTCTAAATCTCTTTCCCCTGTAGGTATTCCAGATGCATTAAAACTGTAGACATTTACAGCAATAAATTTGACTCATTTACTGTACTAGAAATAAACTCAGAACATATGTTGAATTGAATTGAATTTACGGGAGGGGGGCACTATGGCCCAGCACTGCGATCGGTTACGATCTATTGCGCTAACCCTCAAGCTAGGCACATTCCCAAACCCACACCGGCTGACTACACTAAGGTTCGCTGCGTAGCGTACCCAGGTGTCGAGCAGGCAACCCCCTCGTCCCTAGGCTAGCCCCCTCCTTGCGTCGCCAGCCGGCGATCAGGAAATGCTATAATAATAATAATAATAATAATAATAATAATAATAATAATAATAATAATAATAATGGTTTATTATATCAACATCACTAATATTGCTGTATTATAGTAATACTTGTGCTAATGTATTATTATAGCTAATCGCTGTTGGCTAACACATTAACATTAATAATAAATACAATTATTCTTATTATTTCCAGGAAATTTGTCTTCGCACCCTCTTGTAGAGGGGTGGCAGCGAAGAGAGCCGATGCCGGCATTCGGAGTTACAGTCAAGATATAGACAGGTAAACTATTACACTCTTAATTCCACACGTTTTTCTTCGCCTACTTCCTTTTCCCCTCTCCTTCCTGCTGTACTTTCGGCTACATATTTTTATTATTTAATATTCCTTTTATCTTATGAAGTTATGTATGTAAGTATTCATAAACAGACCATTGTGAAATGGATCCCAGACTGGACCTATAGTTGTTTGGAGTAGCCATGCATAACCGACAGAGTAGGTTCTATGTCCTGAAGATGGAACCAGTGGGCAGTTTCGAAACATTGGAGGTGTTTATATCCAGCAAACTGTGGAATTTTATTGCACTAGTTTAGTCAATTTCAGCTTATATACCTATATCAATCAATCCTTGAAATTTCTTTAAACACAATATGCGGCAAAGCAAACGACACTGAAATGTTATTTAATTGCGTTGGTACAGTATGTGTTCAAAATGTCTACCATCACGTGCCAGACATTGTTCATAACCTTTTCGAAGATTATTGAGCATGTTGATGAATCACGGTTGCTGTAAGGACACAAAAATGACGTTATCTTCCCGTGTAATTCGGAAATATTTGTATGTGGGTCATCTCAATCATCTGTCTTGAAAAGTGATTCTTTGAATATGCCCCACATGTAGGCATCTGGGGCCGTGAGATCCGGGGAGGAGGAAGGTTACAATTAAGCATGGATTTTCCCACTGAAAATGAGTGCGCATGCAGCAATTGAAAGCTACCCATCGCTGACGGGTAACTTGTGCATTATTTCAATCAACAGTAGCAGCCGATATAATATAACTACAACATATTTCTGAGAAGCTGATTGTTTAGGGGGCCGTGAATAAACTTAAAATTGTTTTGTTTGGTAATGGTGGATCTTTTAAGCTCAAAATGACGGGAAGTACGATTAGCTTTATTGAAGATTAACGTAAATACGAGTGCCTACAGAGTATTCAACCACAATTTTGAGAATCAAGTAGGCATAAGTATTGGTTTTATATTTAATATTTATTAATTAATCTATTATATACGTTGTCAAGATAACGTTAACACACCGCACCATGTAGACACATAATTTGCATGCATCTTAATTGAAAGTGCGTTTTCAACTTGACTCTTTCAATATTATCTCAAGGAAAATTGAACCGTGTAGATGCAATTATACAGCTTGGAAAATAACAAGAATAAAAAGACAAAGGATTGTTTGTGAAAAACCAGGCTTCAAAGGAATATGATCGAACACCACTTTCAACTACAAGTTCCAATTTAATCCACAGGGTTCTAAATGGGGCCTTCTCCGTGTAAAGATGCTATTCTAACCATTCGGTTTTGTAATAATGTCACGATTGTGAATATTTATGAGAACTTAAAGTGATAATCTCACGTGAATGTTTCTCAGCCAATGAACGAGTTCATTGATGTTAGATTGACCAATGAGAATCGAATTACACTGATAGTTAAACGCATGCTGCTCAAAATTGTATACTTAACAGTAGAAAGGTGCTAAGTGCCAAATTTATGAAGTCAACAATATTTATCAATAGTTTGAAATTACTACTAAAATTAACACACTGAGAGACAAACAAACTTCACAATTTATGAAAGGTGATATGATCCATTTATTATCCACAGATCTGTTAATTTCTGAACATACTTTCATAAAGTGGTTTTGCAGCCTGGAAGCAAATCACCCTCACCACTTGGAACTGAATATCGCCCACTTTCATAATGATTATCATTCTTTCTATGTTAACGTTGTACTAGTATGATAGTAGAGAGACCCAACATAAATGTTGATAGTGCTGATTAATCTTGGTCATCTAACTTAAAAAATAAAGCTATTTTATACTTGAATGTCACTTCACTGCATTTTATTCTGCATTTTTATGCCACTTATAATAAGGAGAAACGTGCTAATTTAATGTTATTTCCGTCATTTTCTGTATTTTTAATACTAGGAATTTAAAACTTTAGAACAAACCAGCTGTATTATCCAGAGGTAATATATTATGTTTCTATGTGATTCATAATCTTACATTACCTAAGTATTATGTGGTAATTATATAGATTTACCTATGTTGATCTTCCTGTTTGTAGAAAACACCACAGTGCCTTTTGCCATAACTTCGCTATTAACACGATAAATAAACAACGGAGGAAAATCAGACGGCACATTGAACCTTTTTTTATGAGAGAGCCCTAGTAACTTTGCACCACTGCCATCTTTTGGTGGTTTTAACAACACTCTACAATCTTCTTCTGTGGACCTCTCCCAGTTGATATGTAATGTCCCTTGGCAATTTACACCATTTTAATGAAATATATCACATTTTTTTTGGCACTTAGCACCTTTCAACTGTTAAGTATCCAATTTATTAATAAGTGACAGTTTTTCTTCCTCCGTTCATTTGTTTCATTTTATCGTCTCAGCTTCGATCTATCAGCAATCAAGCAATTATGTCAGACTCCCAGTCTCAATAAGCTACAATAATTTAATTACAATAATTACACAATTACTTATTAAAAGTAAAAATTATTTACAATAAAATTAAACATGCTGAAAATTAAAGATAAGCAATGATAAAAGAGTTCAAAAGAAAGTGTTGTTACAACCTCAAATATTCAATTATTTTTATTCCAAGGAGCCTTTTATTCTTATCATCTCTGCTTCGATTCGACCGTTTTTTTATAGATCTTATTATAATAACCTCGAATGTTTAGTTCTTCAGAATTATAGTCGTTCGTATTGGAATTATCTTGCCGAATATAATTCGTGATGAAGTTATCCCCAAGTAGACCTAATTTAACTTCTATTTTTTAAACTCTTTGTTGTCATTAGACCTCCGGTTTCGTAATAATTATCATGACAACAAACATTCGTTAAACTCAATTAAATTACCGGAAAACTATCAGCACTTGTATTACAGAAGAAAATTCAGGACACATTTCGTCAAAATAGCAAGCATCAAGCATCGAATCGCCAACTAGTCTGCAACTTATCTGTTGGTTCATTTTTCGTTTACAACTTTTTTTATGATAGCAACACAAACAAAGAAACCGTCCACACAAAAAGAAGCGCATTGATTTCACATCATGAACTCACCGCCTCAGACAATTCACTTGTCCGAAGGCTGTATTCTACAATAGAAGACGTTTTATTACCAGAAGAAATAGAGGGTTCGTTGCCATCAGAATTCAAATGTCCAATTTGTGGGCACACGTCTTTACCTTATGTGTCCCTCGAGAAACAATCATAAGACAGAAGGAAGACAAAGATGTAGGCTGTTTCATGACGAGAAAAGGGGAGGTGGCGTAAAAAGAATGAAATATACTTCTCCGTAATTTTAAGAAATATTGTTCAACTAGCGACTTTGATGAACTCTTCTAAATTGGAATAAAAATGCTTGTGTTTGCTGTGATGTGATCAGAATGGTGAAAAATTAAGAAAGGAAAGAATCTATAGGTCTCAGTTGAATGAATAGTGCACAGATCGACCGAAATCAACAAAAAAATTACATCATCATGCTGCAGGAAAGATCTTCAGACTATTATCATGATTCATAACTATCAAAAACCACACGATACTTGAATACGTCTTTATTTCGTATGTATTGCTGTTTTAATGTTAGGGATATCATTTTAATTTTTTTATATTTTTTTGTATTCCATTTATTGGTTATTAAGGACTTCTTTCCTTTGTGATACTTACGCATGTATGTACACGGTTTGCGTCCATGACAAAACAATACTAACTGGTTGAATTAAAAAATATGTAATATTAGTTTAGTGCCTTGCACTCCTCTGTTACATGGACTCGTCCAGAGACGCCGTAATTACAGTCCTGCGTTTGATTACCTAAAGCAGGCCTGCACAAGGTTTGCGCTCTCCGAGCCGGCTCACAGCTCATGAGCGGAATGCAGATCCAGGGACATCATTTTATTTTTACTTCAATTTTTATTGTACCTGCGTCTCTAAATGTACTTGACTCCCACCCCTTTCACTAATGTCCTTGCCAACGTCAGTCACAGAAACTTACGGCCGCTGTTGCTAGCAGTGAAATAAACAGTACAGAGTACAGTGTGTTTCAGAAATATGTTGCATTTTCTATAGAAGAAAGAGCTTTTATTATTGAAGTTTATTTTCACACAGGTATGGTGTGTAGCATAACTGAATTTATCTGTGTGGACTGAGCACAAGTGAAGATTTGAGTTACCGAAAGTACGGTACCCTATAATATGGTACGGTACTTAACAGCATTATTTAAACAATGTAACCAAATGTGAACAACAGTAATTGTTTGTAGGTATGAAGGACGACGATGGAAACTGGAATTACAATGTAACCGAATGTGAACAAAAGTTTTTCTTTTTTTTTTTTTTTTCCACAATTTCCTGATTATATCATTACGGAATATTTTGTTTGAAATGTCATTAATCTGGTACATAAATTTAGAGCAACAGAGTGTACAGAAAGGAAGAAAAGTGTAATATGGCCAACAAAGGTGACAGAAGATGCTGTAGAAGGTGCTAGAGAAAGGATGCAGCGAGGTCCTAATAAGTCGGTCAAGAAGTTAGCTGTAGAAATTGGGGTTTCTTACGGAAGTGCTCACAAAATTCTCAGGAATAAATTAGGTTAGTAATACACTGAATAAAGTAGACATTACATAATGAATATAACCGCCTGAAGACTTGAGTCTGTGAAAAAAAATTGTTACTATTCTACTGTTTTTTGATAAAATACTGTAAAGTACTGACCAAACTGAAAATCGTAATACTATATTTCCCTGTAACATAAATGGATACACTACTTTTCTCTCCTCCTATAGCTAGTAAAATGATTTGTTTACATATTGCACTAGCAACTCCATACTCCTGTAATGGAAGGGGGGTAACAGTGTTTCCGAGTATAGCGAGGTTAATGTTAAAAATGTTAGTAAAAATAAAGTGATGTCCTTGTATTAGCTGCGCTCTGTATCAGGGTGGACTGGAAGAAGGGGTGATCTCGTACAAAATATACACAAAAGGAAGTGCTATTACGAGTGTTTATGAAATGAATTCTCGTTCAGTGTTTGCAAAACTATCTTGGACTATTATTAATTAATAAAGAAATATTTATTTTACACAAATAATAGAAATCCTATACCTATTTAAATGTACAATATCATTTTGTTATATTTTTATTTATCAGTACATCAAATCGAGGTTTTATGCTGTTGACAGCTGAAAGGAACAGTAGTCTACTGATCGTAATGAAACATCAGTTACAGATGTTCGATGCCTGCCTTTATTAAAGTTGATTATAGAAAACAGTTGCTCACAAATATAAATGTTGAGCCCAACATAGCAATCATTTTCACAGCCAGCCTGTGTAGCCGTGAATATTATTGCTAATGTTTACTCTTGTAAAACTCAACCAGGCTAGTAGTATTATTCAAACGATCTTTAACCCTTAGGTCACATTGAAGATCAATAAGTTCGAGCTGTAAATCGTTAAAAGTTAAATGTTATGTTCCGTCTTTTAGATTCCTCCATACTGTACTGTAGCAGTAGGTAAGCAACGTGAAACATTTACTGAGAAAAGGCCTACACACTGCACTCCACTAGATAAATGAATGGTCGTTTCCCTCTCCTCTACCTATAGCAAGTCTATGTCATTCTGACGTATCTTCCTCTCCGTTTCGGCGAGCGGGAAAGACGGCTCTCCCGCTCCCAAGGAGCGCGCGCGCTCGTTGAGCGCTGTTTGTGCAGGTGTGACCTAAAGCCTCCAAGCAATCCGCAACAGTGTATAGTAGGGAGCAGGAATATTGGCGGATGGAGGTATACCCCTTCATACTAACCCAACCCACGTTCCACCCCTACTTTAGCTGTAAACGTTCTTCGAAGGGTCGCTTCCGAAACATCTTTCACTCTTCGCTACGTAACCTAAAGTCTATAACATCGAAATAGTGTGTATATATAAACTCTGTCTGTGTGTCAGTATTTAGTATAATTTCTGTGCGCAGCATTATAATTATTTCATTAAACAACAGCACATGTGAACACTTCATTTGTTATAACTTATAATACAAACTACTGGTACACAATATGCGACATGATTTTATACCTATTATACTGATATCGAATAGCATTCGTATTTTGAGGTGAATGAACTAAGAAAATCAGTTGAATTCATATCTTCCAAGTTCGACAGTCTTAGAGAGGAATTGGCGCACACAAGACATGAACTCAACTCCACGCAGGAGGAGATGAAGAAGCTAGTGCAAGAAAATGACCATCTCAAACAGGAAGTGAGTGATCTGCAGCAATACACACGCAGAGACAATATAATGCTATTTGGAGTTCCGGAGATCGATGAACAATCAACTTATGAAGTCATTGACCAAATATCGGAGGTCATATGTGATAGTGAATTGGTGCAACATGATGTAAGCGTAGCACATCGCATACCATCCAGGCCAGGGAAGACGCGTTCTATTGTCATCCGCTTCACAAAGAGTAGAAGTCGTGATGAATGGCTCCAGCTGTTCAGAAATGAGGCCAAAAATGATGGCAGCGGTCCTGGGATTGCGACAAAGAAAGTCAACAGGGACCTTCCGGCAGGAAGAATCACAGCAGGTGACCAAATGACAGCAGTGACCAGAGACCTTTTGAACAAAACAAAGGTTGCAAGAAAAGATGAAGTCAGTCCCGTGAGTAAAATCACTGGTGTTGTCGATGTAAATAATTTGTGAATAATATTGTGTCGGTACCCAGGTTTTATTTTATATAATATAATTGACTTAACAATGGCTAGTGATACTATGTTAAATAAAATCCATCAGTGCAAATTTAATAATAATAATAATAATAATAATAATAATAATAATAATAACACAATGGTTTTTAACGATTTACTTCACTGCAATGAGTATATTGCCAATATACTATCAGATCTTAAAATATTTCACTTAAACTTATAGTGACCTAATTCCTGTTTTCCTCATTCTCTTAATAACCAGAATTTCAATCATATTACGAAAATTTTAATTTGTTATATTAATTAAAGATTTTAAAGTATTCGTAAACACTATAAATAATTCCTTTCGCTTGGCTCCCGTATCCGCTCCCTTTCTAGACATGTCGCTCAACTAGGCACAGAAGCAATTCCACTGTTAGTATTGAAAATTACTGTTTGAATATGTGCACAGTGAACAGACAACAGCTACGATGACTACTCTCTCAATACCCAACGATTGGCTTGCAAGCAACTACACCCGAACGCATCGACACACTGCCAGTCAGTCATCCCAATGGACAGGTCAGAAGAGAGGGGGTGATACGTGCAAAAATGTGCTAAGTACGACCCGCCAATATCTTTGCTCCCTACTATAGATGTGTTTGGAGTATAGCTCTGCAGCACCAACTCTCTTACACAGTGCAGGTCTGCTGTTCAGTGAACATACGAAAACAAAACAAAGCTAGGCGGTTGGAAATGAGTGCTACAATAAAAGAATTTGATACTGAGCATTTCATTAGGAAAATGTATTTTATGAGAAAGAAGGAAACATTTTTCATTTGAAACACTTAAAATGTTTAGAGTCACTGATTGTAATTTGTAGAGATTCGTGAAGCACGCTCTCATATTGTGATTTATTTTAAGTTTGTGCTGACATTTATATTTTTTCATTTGTTAATTCCAAACTTTAATTAGATCTAAAGTATCTATTTGCGTTTTACTTATTACAAAAATCAGAGGTAGACAAATTCCGGGCGCCAGGTAGGCATGGCGACTAAAAATTATATGTGGCGCCTGAATTGTTTATGGAGTTCAACATTTTTTTTTGTTTTTAGACTTCGATTTCTTTTATGTCACTAGACTAATACATAATGTTAACAAAAGCGGTTGTAGGAAGGAATTCGAATGTGCTTTTTAAATTAATATAGTTACATTTGTTACGCATCTCAAGATATTGTCCTACATAGCTTCAGAGCGTCTCTGAGAGCGTGTGTTTGCATTGCATAGATTCTTAATATTGTTTAATATATTTCAGTAAATGTATTTTGATCTTAGCTCGAATGATTTCCTCATTGCATGTCTGGGCGAAATGAGATGGCTCCTGATTTTTTATTTATTTATTTATTTATTTATTTTTTAGTTTCGTCTATACTATACCTGCACAAACAGCGCTCAACGAGCGCGCGCGCTCCTCGGGAGCGGGAGAGCCGTCTTTCCCGCTCGACGAAACGGAGAGGAAGATACGTCAGAATGACATAGACTTGCTATAGGTAGAGGAGAGGGAAACGACCACTCAGCTATCTAGTGGAGTGCAGTGTGTAGGCCTATTCTCAGTAACTGTTTCACGTTGCTTACGTACTGCTACAGTACAGTATGGAGGAATCTAAAAGACGGAACATAACATTTAACGATTTACAGCTCGAACTTATTGATCTTCAATGTGACCTAAGGGCTAAAGATCGTTTGAATAATACTACTAGCCTGGTTGAGTTTTACAAGACTAAACATTAGCAATAATATCCACGACTACACAGGCTGGTTTTGAAAATGATTGCTACGTTTGGCTCAACATTTATATTTGTGAGCAACAGTGTTCTATAATCAACTTTAATAAAGGCAGACATCGAACATCTGTAACTGATGTTTCATTATGATCAGTAGGGCACTCTTCCTTTCAGCTGCCAACAGCATAAAACCTCGTTTTGATGTACTGATAAATAAAAATATAACAAAATGATATTGTACAGCTGTCAAAAAAAAAAGTGGCCGCACTCGTGAACAGCGAATATTTTCAAAGTCCACTTCGGGTCGCGGCGATGTTACACGATGCATGTGCTTGTACAAGCAGTTCCGGAACTATGGAAGTGTTCCATATCTGCTCCTCGCAGATCAGCGGTAGAGTGCTTGTTTAATGATTTAAAGGTTGTGGGTTCGCGCCTTCTTCAAGCTTTCATTTTATTTTTTAATCGTTCTTTAGCGATGTAAATGATATTCAAATTATCATTTATATCCAGTTATCGTTCTTGATGGATATCACGTTATTTATATTTTGTTATCGTTCTTTAGGGATATGAATAAAATTCAAGTCATCATTTGTATTCTGTTATCGTTTTATAACGATATGAATAATAATAATAATAATAATAATAATAATAATAATTATTATTATTATTATTATTATTATTATTATTATTATTATTATTATTATTGTATCTCCAGTGGGGGTTAGCCCTATTTTACATATGTATGTTAGGGCTATAGTTTTATACACAAAACAGATAAGCATAAAGAGAAATGGAAAAGAAAATTAAATTAGCTTACGCGATGTAAACAAAACATAAACAATCCGTAAATTAGGCATTGCGATTGCAAAACAAATATCAGTTATCAATTTGAAACATACAAAAACATTAACAACACACATACGTAACACTTCTATAACACAAATATGCAGCTTTCGATACCATACATCATAAATTAATACACAATAATCACACAAACACAATCAAACTATAATTACGACATTTCGACGACATCAAGCAACCCATAACTGACTCACATACATAACAAATCAAGCAACCGTTGCAACACATACACCTCAACATAGTAACCACACTTTTAAAAGTTACAAATTTGGCTCCAAGAAGAATAAATAGGACACTGTTACTAATTACTATTCTTCTACAATTTCTTAAATACATCTGTAATAAATCTGTGAAATTCCGATATGAATAATATTCACGTTTTTTATATTGTTATCGTTCTTTAGCGATATAAATAATACTCAAGTTATCATTTACCCTATATTCTGTTTTCCTTCATTAGCATTATAAAATAATATTCAAGTTATTTATATTGTTATTGTTCTTTCGCTATATAAATAATCTGTATTTTATGTAGGTAATTATTATAACACAAATAAACATCTTTCTTTGTAAAATAGGTTACTTTATTTAGATAATTAAACACGTATTATATAATATCTTATATTAATTAAACAAACCGATATTTATCATTTATATTGTGTTATCGTTCTTTAGTGATACTGTATAAATAATATTCAAGTTATTTATATTGTAATCGTTCTTTAGCGATATAAATAACATAAATTTAATATTAGGTTTGGAAAAATCCAGTTGCATAATACTGCTATTAGTTTTTCTTTTTGTATTATTACATTATACTATCTTGAACCACAATAAAATGAAAAGGAGTAACGAGGAATTGAACCTGAGACGTTGACATCTAAATTCCGACGTTCGTCCGCTGAGCTACGAGGGCAAAAGTGTGGAAACATTTTCGGAAAAACTGGCCCAATCACACTCTAAGATCTTCTGATGATTCGTAGAAGCTAGTCCAGGATGCGGGGGGCAAAGGCTAATTGAGATTTCCCGATCTCTGATAGGGTCAAACATCCTGATAGAATTAATATTTAACCCTTGCCGTGACTTTCGGTGAAGTCCGGAAGGCCCAATTAGTCAAATCCACTCTCCTCATCTCCACGCTTGGGCCCCCTGGAATTTAATAAGATGCGAAAGAGATAGTGGTGTGCGGAAAGCAACGGGATGTTACCGCATTTAGGCCTATCCTTCCCAAGAAAAACTGCAAACATGAACAAAGGAAGCTTTAAATAGAAGAAGAAGCATCTTCTGCGGACCTCTGGAAAAAGAACTAAGGAAGAGACTAGTGAAGTGCTTTGTGTGGAGTGTGGCATTGTATGGGGAAGGAACATGGACATTACGACGAAATGAAGAGAAACGAATTGAAGCATTTGAAATGTGGTTGTGGAGAAGAACGGTGCGTGTGAAGTGGACAGATAGAATAAGAAATAAAATTGTGTTTGAAAAAGTGAGTGAAGAAAGAATGATGCTGAAACTGATTAGAAAGATGAAAAGTAACTGGTTGGGTCTCTGGTTGAAAAGAATAATAGACGACATTAGGATATGTGGATCATATGCGGAGACTAAGAGGAAGGCAGAAAATAGGAAAGATTGGAGATTGCTGGGTTTGCAATGAAAGACCTGCCCATGGACAGAACACTTATGTATGTATGTTCAGAATGCCTGGAATATCGTGTCTAAGAACAGTCGCTATTTGCATAGACTAGTCAATTCCATGCCCACTCGACTGCAAGATGATCGATATAAGAGGAAGATAGACTAAATATTGAATTATGGCTTTTTGTTTTGTTTTTTGAACGCTTAATTGTTTGAATGTTTTAAGGCCGACGCCAGTAAATTTGTTTTGTTTATGCCACGAAAGATATTTTTATTGAGAATAAAATCTTTTTTCTTTCCATTTGCAGCCACAATATCATAATGATAATGATAAAGTCATGGCATAATATATTAATGAACCTGATGTTAATTACTAAAATAATCGTAAAAGAAAAAGGAGCCATTATGTATAGTTTGTCTCTCTCAAAAACAGAACAAAAAAGAACATAAAAAGCACGTGGTTGTAGTCGAACGCAGGACCTCATGAATAAGAGACCTGAACGCTACCATTATGCTATCGATAACACACAGAATACTTCAATTATAACTGTAGATATCAGGCAACGTGGTCCAACAACATGTAACATCGCCTGTCTCCGAATTGTAGCGAAGATACCCGAAGGGAACTTTGTTCCAGGAGAGCGGCCACTTTTTCTTTTGACAGCTGTACATTTAAGTAGCTATAGAATTTCTGTTATTTCTGTAAAATAAATATTTCTTTATTAATTAATAATAGTCCAAGATAGTTTTGCAAACACTGAACGGGAATTCATTTCATAAACACTCGTAATAGTACTTTCTTTTATGTACATTTTGTACGAGATCACCCCTTATTCCAGTCCACCCTTATACAGAGCGCAGCTAATATCTGCATTCCGCTCATGAGCTGTGAGCCGGCTAGGAGAGCGCAAACCTTGTGCAGGCCTGGTCTATACCTAGTAAAAATGATCTTTTATTGCATATAAGCTCCCTTTAATTGTACAGCTACTTCGTTATTGTTATTATTAAATCCAAATGGTAGCCTATTCCTGTTCTCCTACTTACACACACAGCTGTACACGAATAAACAGATGTAGACTCACAGTACCGGTGCATCGGAATTTTCTCATTAAGTGTCGACCAATGTATGGGACCGGTGTCTACCCAGCATCGTGACTAATTTTGGGAGTTACGATATGGAGTGAAATCCGGTTCCGCAAACGGCTATAACGGCTTTTGGTAATCATCGTGCTAACCACACGATACCTCCGCCTTAGTTGGATGATCGTTCACCTCTGCTGAGACATGTGTAGTGAGGCCAGAAGCCGGCTAAAGGCCATGTCCTTCATGGATTTTAGCGCCTCGAATAAAAAATGTGCAGCATCTAGTGAAGAATTCTTGAACTTCGTGTTTCTCTAAAAGTGTCAAGATTTTCTCATAAATTGTACCTTTAACAAACACGTATTCACGTAAATGAAACGAAGAAAGAGGAACAGAATGTAATAAATGAAAGAAAGATAAAGAGAGAGAAAGAGAACGGAATATAGAGACAAAATAGAAACAAAAGGGAAGCAAAATAAAAATTAATGAGAAAGCACGATTACAAAAAATGAGAGAAAACTGAAAAAGTTAAATAATTACTGACGGGAAAGCGAGAAAATTGAAGAAAATATAAAATGAGAAGGATAAATAAATAAATAAATAAATAAATAAATAAAGAAATAGCTGCCCCTAATCTTTCTACACAAAATTTATGTTTACCTGACCGAATTCCTGAAGGTCACTAACAGAATAACAAGAACAGAAACGAGCACATTTCCGTAGGTTCGCCAATTTGTAGGCAATATAAGTTATATAATGAAGAAATGCGAGAGGGTAAAGTTCAAAATGTGTATCCAGGAGAGAACTGTTACAAAAAAAATACGTGACTACAAAGATATTTCCAGCTGGGGAGGGAGGCATATCACTTCCAAGAATCTCGATATGTACTTTTATGGTCTGAAGGAAACCTTGTCGGAAATTGATCTGCAGCGCACGATATTTAATCTTCTCCACAATACGCCGTCTGTCACTAACAAACTCACAGCAACTGCCTAACTCTCTTGTTGTGGTATATAAAATTTTGCAGGTACAGATATAACATACCGACAATTATGAACTTACGAAGGGGTTCCGTTCGACCGTAACAGGGTGTTCCAAATCAGTTAAACCATTCAAAGGAAAAATTGATCCAAACAGTTTAAACTGTAATACACAAGTAACCCTGATATAAAAATAAGTAATTATGACTATTTATATAGGCGTGTAATATTATTATTATATTTTACGTATCCTCTTTAGAGTTCCTGAGCATTACTTCATTTACCATCACTGTAAACCAGCGGTGACCAAAGTGGGTGTCGTGATTACATCGTGTAGTCACAGACATTCAAACGGGTACGAGGAGTTTCCTGTACATTGCTGTGTGTTTCATTCACGTACTGAAGGCAAGCAGTGGCGGAATTATGTCGCTCTACAAACTCTGTCTCTACAAGCAGTAAGAGGTGGTTTCGTAAAGAATGACGAGAACTTTTTTGTTGTTCTGTCGGGCAAAATGTAATGTTTACTTTGCTCAACGGTTCAATTAGACGTAGGTATATAGAAACATTAATTGCCACGCTGAATAATGCATATTATTATTATTATTATTATTATTATTATTATTATTATTATTATTGACTACTAAGTATGTGTTTCTATAATTCTTCTGTACGTGCATGAATATTGATATTTTTAGATCTTCTCCCTAGAAGGATAAAATTATTAGGTTGTATCTCAATTTTAATCTTCTTAATCTTTAGATGAGGGTAACTATTTATTAGTTATTCATTTAATAATAATATTGTAGAAAAATTGATTCAATATTATGTGCCAAAGAACTATTAAACGCCAGGAATTGATATATCTTAAATCATAGCCAGGAAGAGAAAGATGAGATAAATAAATATAAGGAAGTCAGCTACCTAATGGGGTTTGAAATATCTCGTGCTCTAAAGCCTTTTAATAGAACAGAATTTCTCAAAAGAGTAATTATTAAAATAGCTTAAATAACTTGTCCATAAGAAGTTTTTAATTAAAAAAAACTACTAATTTCTCGACCAAGTATCGAGAGAAGAATTTAGAAAATTCCTGATTATATTCACAAGGAAGGTTAAAAAAAAAAAGAAGCAAGGAAAAGCGTATATTATTCACTGGCTCTTGACGACAGCAGTGACATTACTGATACAGCAAAGCTTGAGATTTTTATCCGCGGGATTGATCAAGATGTTAGTACAAGAACACCACTGGTTGTAGTTTTCATGCCAAGTACCTTTCCTCCGTCTCCTTACTTCGTAGGCTGTCTGTCGCATGTAATCACTGCAGCTCGAGTTTTGGTCACCGCTGATGTAAACATTTTCCTATTATGTGTGTAGTTGTTAAGCTTAGCTTCCCTTCATCTGAAGAGTCACTTAAGCCGCATCTTCCGTTATGACAAAATGTACGTTATTTTATATTATAATATCGAAGAATATGATACTTTTAGTGCTTATACAGTTCATTCAAATTTAATATCAAACGTTTTGCTGTAATCATAGACTACTACTATTGCTAGTTTGGTTAGAATTTCTCCGGGATAAACTAGCGCTGAGTTTGTTTCTTGTAAACACATTCAAGTGTTTATACAGCTGTCTCTTCAGTAATACCAACATAATTTTGGTGGCATTACGAAAGTTTAACGCTAGCGTACACTCACACTATACCTTGCGTATACGAATCTGTGACAGGTTAGGTTAAGTTAGGTTAGGTCAGGTTAGTTTAGGCTTTTATTATGCCCTGCATATACGCTGGGCAAAGGCTGGTTATTTTTTGTTTTGTGATGTTGTAAGTACTGGTGTATGTAATGGCCAAATTTCCCTTTCGAAATAATCTGAACAAACTCAGTGCTAGTTTCACCCTTCTCCGAACTTTGCGACCGATTGTAGCTATAGAATACATTTCTTTTAAGCCTGTAGCATTCACATGATACGCTACGCATCCGTACTCATAAAACTGCGAGCAATAAGACTCAAGACCTGCTGGCGAAAGAGAAACGGTTCACAAATATATATTCATATATTGTAATATTACCTCAATAATGTAAAATATAATTTACACTCAAGTATTTTTTGCCCTATAATATGCTCTCACGTGACGGACTTAGTTTTTTTTTATTTCCTTACTATGGATGTAATGTCCATGAATAATTGTATTATTATTATTATTATTATTATTATTATTATTATTATTTTATGTCGCTTTAACTTAGGAAGTCATATCGCGACAATACTTAAATAATTCTTACAGTTTACAAAGAGTTTACTGTGTTACAATAATCATTTTAGATACATTTGTAAATGTTGATAGCTTCCAGAAATTTAATCAAGTTTGAACTAAATGATGGGTTGTTTTAGAACTGTTGATAAGTCTGTTGGTATATGGAATTGATCTCGATGAAGGTGATATAATGGACATTCAGAAATTAAATGGCGTACAGAGATCCTATTATGGCAATTGGTGCATATTGGAGGAAATTGTCTAGAAGATAAGAATGTACAATTTTGGTCTGGCCAACTCGCAATCTGGTGATTATAACTTGATCTTGACGTTTAAAATTCTGTAGTGGATATTTCATTATGGAATGCTGTACTATTTCGTGAAGTTTGCTGGATAATGACTCTGTCCATGATGTTTGCCAATGGTTGTGCAGTTTTCTGGATATGTAATTAATGGCGTCTATATGAGGAATTATTATTATTATTATTATTATTATTATTATTATTATTATTATTATTATTGGGGCTAGCGGCTGGCAGAGGGCTGGCCTTGCATTCGGGAGGACAGGGGATCGATCCCAAGGGCCGGCAATCCTAACTGAAGTTTTTCATGGTTTCCTCAGTTATTTCCAGGCAAATACCGGGATTGTACCTCTTGAAAGTCCGGCCATGAACGGCAGTCCTTCCCTTAATCCTTTCATATGTGTGAATGAATGATGTGTAATGTCTTAAATGTTTGTGTTGTATCGGAGGTGGCCCCGGCATTGAGCTGATCCCTCATCCGGGGAGGCCCTCCATGTCCTTGTGTGGTCAAAAAAGTATGTATGTGATTCAATAGATTAATTCCTCTCCCGACAGGTCGCGGCCCTGTAAGGCCCGGGTGGCGTGGGTCGTGTAAATGAACCTAAAAGGGAGAGGGGAAAGAAAGAAAGAAAGAAAGAAAGAAAGAAAGAAAGAAAGAAAGATTATTATTATTATTTCTACATTACTCTGAGAGCGAAAATGGCGGTCTTTTGTTTAGATCATTATACCATAATATAAACTAGCAATCGTAAGACAGTTCCTTTTAAAACTACTGCAGACTAAATTGGCTACTAGCAATGAAGCTGCACTAGAATGTACATGTAATTAAATGCTTGAACTTTGAAAAATTCAGAAGTTGAAACATAGATAAGCTGGTAATAAATACAACTTAGTAATTAAAACACTAAGCGATGTTTACCTTGAGTGTGGTTTATGCTCGCAGGAAAATGGACGGTCTGGAAGAAGTGCTGGGACTATACGCAACGCCTCAATCTATCGCAGTGCCAAACGAACTCAGAGGACAGATGGGTCGCGGGTTTGCTTCCCGAGGACGCTCCGGTCAGGCGTGGAGCTCTGCTGGAGACCAGCAGGTAAGCATGCAGTGTTACCAATCCACGGGCTGACAATTCCGCTAATAAATTCAGCTTCAGATATTTATGCACGATACAAACGGACAACAGGTCATGAATAGGGACCGGATTTGTAGGTTTTACCCATTTTTTTCCTTGATTCTGAAATCCTATTTTTTTTCAATACTTTTCCGAATCATGATCATAGGGGTCGTATAGCCTATCTGAATTCTGTTGAACATAAAAAGACCTAAATTGGAGCTTAGTACCTGAAAAAACCTAAATCATTGTTGATTGATGAGCGTTATCCTGTATTTATGGCGTTACATATAGATTTTTTTTTATTTTGAGAGATATATCAATGCATTTCGAGAGAGAGAGAGAGAGAGAGAGAGAGAGAGAGAGAGAGAGAGAGAGAGAGAAGAAAGAACACTCTCGAGGGAAGGAGGCTCTCTTAATTCCTAAAGGCTGGTTCACAATAAACCGGGAACGAGAACCAGAATGAAAACGAGAACCAGAGGACGTGAATATGAAAATTTTTTATTCACAATACACCGAGAACGTAGACGACTATGCATATCGATATGCATGTCAATAACGATATGTAAAGTCGATATTACGCATTCTGATGTTATTTGTGTATAATTGACCAATGACATTCTCTCATGAGTACAAGGCAGCCAACATAAACACAGGTTAACCAACTTCGAAATTTCAACTGAAACATTTCATTATGCATGTCCATGCATCTTTATTATCACAACCTATTTTAAGTCTACCATAACGTAAAATAATTAGAGAAGAAACATTTGTAATAGAACAAAAATGAACACAACAGTAATTATTGAATTGAAGCATGAATATGTAGTGTGTAATACAACCAATACCGGTACAGTAATAAAATATGATTCACTTACGATCGGTGTTCAAAGATGCAGCTATTGAAAGCCACGTATTCTCCTTCATTTTCTCATCTTTATACGAGGCGCGCCGCTTATTGTAAACGTGAGGATTTTCCTCAACACTCAATATTAGAATCTCATCAAATAAAACTTGCTCCATGATGCACAGCACAGAACAAAATAATGCATAGGTTATGTCACGGTCTTCTTGCTACAAAATATATGACGACAAAATAGCTTTTAGATGGCAATAGAATGAATCTAGTGGGCTGTGATCGGAAACGTGAACTCCAAAGTTGAAACCTGGCCAACTCTCCGTTCCCGATCTCGGGCTCCGGCAAGCTTTTCGTGAATTGTGAATGCTCACATTTAAATGTATACATTTTAACAATTTTACCGTTTTCGTTTTCGTTCCAATTCTCGTTTCCGGTTTATTGTGAACCAGCCTTAAGGCAAAATCTGTACTTAGCGCTGAAATCTATGGCTCTCTTGCTTTTCTCAAGGCACATTTCAGTGACCTTCTAAAATATATTGAGTACTTGGAATCTTCGTCGCTACAACTGAAAGATGCAATTGGTTTCAATGATTCGCTTGTACAGAAACAAGTACAAGGACCCGTGGGTGAAGCCGTCACATTAAAAATGAAAAAATCCAGGGTTTGAAAAAGTGAAAAATGTGTGCTCCATTCTCCAGGAGGAAAGCTTCAATTGTTAGTTACCGTGGGTATATGCTGCAGTGACAGCGATGAAATTTGCACCTATGACGTCATGTTCTGCCAAAAGAACCTTTCCGTCCTTCAAACGTATTTTGAAAGACAATAAAAAAATCTTCTCAGTCGAGAATCTTGAGAGGTATTTTATCATATAATGCAACCAGGAACAGTGCCAGTAAATAATGTTGTTTTGTTTGTTACTTTTTAAAATAATTCTTTGTAAAGTTTGAACAAATTTAATTCAAAAGTTGTGTGTGTAATGTGCCTTTTATCTATTGAAAATTGAAATTAATGTAGTTATATCAAGACAAATTATATTAGATAAAATGTTAATTGTCACAATAATTTATTCAAACTACAAATAATGTTAAAGGGGAAGGAGCAAAAATTTCGAATCTTATAAATGTTATAAATACAGTAGTTTGGTTCTTGAAAAGGTCAGTTTCGTGGTCCATGTTGCCTTAATAAATTTAATTTTTAAGAATAACCATAAGGATACATTTTTAACGATCTGGCAGTTTTTGTGACTCCTTTCACAGGTTTGACATGAAACCTAAAAAAACCCTATTTCACCTATTCCCAAAATCTAAAATGGTCACTTTTTAAAAACCTAAAAATTGGTCCCTAGTCATAATATTCTATTCCCTATAGGATTTGATTCTTTTCGGTTTTCTGCAGAACAATATGTTATTTAAACTGGACTTAGTTAACAGAATCGTGACAAATTTTATAAAGCTATAGTCGATGTCTGTCAGGATATTTATGAAAACAATCAATATCAATTTTTACACATTTTAAAAAATAGAAACCGACTTTTTATATTTAACAGATAGAACGATCGTTTGTATACATGCTATTTTCATGAACATAATAATAATAATAATAATAATAATAATAATAATAATAATAATAATAATAATAATAATAATGATTTATTTAACCTGGCAGAGTTAAGGCCATACGGCCTTCTCTAACACTCAACCAGGAGTAAAAACTGCGTTACAGAAACACTTCAAATTTACAGTACACACTAAACTGAATAAGATAATATTAATAATAAAATGTAAACAACAAGTAAGAAGAAATCAGACATAATATATAACATAGAGAAGGAAAGAAAAAAGCATAATAAAATGTGAACAGCAGGTCAAAAATAAATGAGGCCTACAAAGTATAAAAAAATAAGATAATTATTGATAATATATATAATTTATTTCAAGAAATAGTCTGCCCAGGCATCCTGGGTTGCCAAAAACACAGAATAACACACATGTAAGAATAGTAATGATTACAGTAAGATAGATGAGTCAAATTGAAATGTGAACTAGGAGCTTAAGTTTAAGAAATAATAAATTTGTACATATGTATGTAACAATCACACACTAACGAATAGAAAAGGGGGGGGGGATTATGATATTCCGTATAAATGATTTTTCAGAATTGCCACAGATCCTTTAATGGTTGAAGTAATTATTTTTGGAATGATGTCATGGATTCCAAATGTTTTGATAGTGTTTACAGTTGATCGTGGGATGATGCCCCTCGCTCGGATCATTAAACCATGTACTTCCCAGGTGCCTTCCATCTGATATTTTTCTCGAAAATACGGAATAGTAGGCTCATAAATTTATTGTTTTTCTTTGTTGACCTCGGATGGTTGGGTCTGGCTCATCTCAAATCTAATAATAATAATAATAATAATAATAATAATAATAATAATAATAATAATAATAATAATAATAATAATAATGATAATAATAATAATAATAAATAATAATAAAACAATAATAAGAGGCCAAATAGTAATAATAATACTAATAGTAGTAATAAAATAGTGCAACAAAATAGCGGTTTGACTCCAAAATCTTCTTCCATAGTGAACTTCCATTATAAACAAAATTAATGTTGTTTCTTTCCGTTTTCGCAGGGACTGAAGCCTGACACATTCTACGACTGGTATTTGAGCAGCAGGAAACGAACCAGGGACTCCGAAGTGGCGTATGACTACTAGTACAACCTCCACGCCCTCCCTACATCTCTACTACTCTCTCAGTGTTCCATTCTGTCTCTGTTCTGTTTCAATAAAACAAATAAATAACAAAGTTCGTTAAACAATTCTTTTGAAGAAGTGCATTTTGTTTGGCTGGCGAGAATAGACAACTCTAACGGAACATCGAATCTTTCTCTCACTGTGTGAAAGCATTGCCTGTACACATGACAGGTGCTGCTCTGTTTCTCATGCAGATCTATGTAATATGTGAGTTATACAATATAGATATAGAAGACAGGGGAATTACTACTCTATTTTCCCTGCTTATTAGTCTAGTCTTCCCCAAAACGCCTGTACTTGTAAAGCACCTCTCGTCGAAATAAAACTCCGCAAAATTTCAGCATCTCAACACAGCTACATTACTGCCACTTCACCTCCAGACATCAGGTGTCTTGTTCGAGTAATAAGACACAAGATCTTCTGAGGATGTAAGGTGGCGTATCATAGACCAAACGACGAGTACACTGACTTTCAACTACGGAGTTCTAGGGTCAAGTCTTAAGATGTCCAACTAGAATTTCTGGCAGATAATCACTGAATCCTTTCTCCTTACAACATCCTTATAACTGCTGTAAAAGTACTGAAAACTACTTAATCGCTTTAAATGTTAGCTTATTTACGAGAAGCTTGAGTTGCAGTATTTACATGGCCGATGGAGACACCATGTTTCCAAATTTTGTTCTATCTTCGTCTTCAAATGGAGAAGAAAGACGTAGGCCTACAGGGTTTTCAAAACGTAACGCATAATTTCAATTAATATTGAATGACGCTATTTTGGACAAAGAAAACTCAGATAGGTCAAACCTTGTACAGTACATATTATTCATTCATTCATAGTGTTTTGCCCAAGGGCAGATCTTTCACTGCAAACCCAGCACTCTCCAGTCTTTTCTATTTTCTGCCTTCCTCGTCTCCGCATATGATCCATAAATTTTAATGTCGTTTATCGGTACATATTATTTAGAAATGAAAATTTTTATGAAAACAAAATAATTTTGCGACTATTGTGTGAGCTATGATTTCATCGAGAACATTTTTAAATGACATTCTACAGGGTGAACCATAAATAATGTCGTTAATTTAAGGGGTTATTCTTTGAGATATTACAAACAAAAAAATTTCATAAAGTTTTTTTCGTTTTTTGCTTCCTTTTCGAGATGAAAACTGTTTTATATTAAACATGTCATAGCGTGTTTTGGGAAAGCCATGGATTTAATTCTGAAATTGTTTGGTCAATTTAGGAGAGCAGCGTATTATGATAATAAATGACTGAAAGAATTTTAGTTTTGTCCTTTAAATCTGCAGAAATTTATCCGAATAAATTTAACATTTCGTTCTGCAAATACATTTAGAATGTTACATTTGTTCGGATCAAATTTCTGCACATTTAAAGGACAAAACTAAAATTATTTCAGTCATTTATTATAATACACTCCTCTCTTAAATTGACTGAGCATATTGGGAATTAAATACTGGCTTTCCCGAAACACGCTTTGAAATATTTAATATAAAACAATTTTATCTCGAAAAGGAAGCAAAAACGAGCAAAATTGTATTAAATTTTTGTTTGAAATATCTCAAAGAATACCCCACTGAAATTAATGACGTTATTTACTGGTCACCCTGTATAGTTTTTTTTAATATCTAAAACGGAATTTCGTCGGCTTACTTCTAAAACCTCGTAAGATCATTTTTTCCCGAATGTTGGATTACTTATGGATGAAATCTGTGTATATTTTCAATGAACGTCTGCTGAAAACTCGTAAATCTACAGATGTCTTTATATTTTATAAATATAAAATACATAACAGTTGTTAGCTGGGATATAGAAGGAATAAAGAAGTTATTTTGCTCTACTTTAAAATTTCCTCAAACAAAGTTACAATGTTTTTAGAAGAAATCCAACGATATATTTATGTGATGTTTCATTCGTTTTGTACAGAAGCATTAGGGTTACAATTGCTATAGTAACAACTTTATTCTTCATTTATTATATTAGTCTCTGTTATGAAAGACGTTTTATTGATAAAATCACAGTCTAGTATACAGTCACGAAGCTTGAGTTGTGAGGGTACTAGAAACAATAGACTGTACCGGTACTATTTCGCATTGTCTGTGATGAGGCGATAGTAGTGATCCTAGTGGGTAGCAACTATCTATGGATGCATATTCCCTACGTATTGAGCTTCGTGACTGTATATAGGCATACTAGACTGTGGATAAAATCAACATAAAAACTATGAGTAGAATAGAAAAGAAATTCAAAGAACATGAACATGCCTGAGACATAAAAATCATTTTCTGTTGAAATCAACATAAAATAAGATGTTCTTATCAAAAAAACTGCTTTCATAACACAAGAACTAAAAATATATAAACAATAAAATTGTAACCATAGTAATCATAAATTCTACACCAAATAAATTAAATATATAACACAAAATATGCTCTTTTAGATTATCTAAAAAACTATAATGTGTTATTTAAAATGTTATCGATGACGTCATAATTCACATAACATTAGTCGCAAAATATTTTGTTTTCATAAAAATATTATTTTGTAAAGATAATGTCTGAAGTGTCTGAGATTTTTGTCCCAAATTCCGTTATTCAATATTAATTGCAATTATGCGTTACTTTTGAAACACCTTGTATATACAGTATTACTAGAAGCTATAATAGTTGACTGATCAACAGCTGACAATAGCACACAAAGATTACAGGAAAATAAACAGATAATTGCAGATAGAGTTGAACAGCGCTCGAGAAGGCAAGACTAACAGCGCCTGCAAAGCCGAAAACCCGCACGACAGTATTGCCTACTTCGTTGACTGCTTGTGAGTGAATCAAGGGAACGTTCAAGACATCGGGAGTGGTCGATTCTCGAACGTCAAGCAGTCTTAAACCGTTATCTGTTTTATCAACTATTATAGTATATGTATAAACAATCAAGTAGTTTATTTAAAACATCATCTCTACCTTTCAGTGTATAATAAACCGTTCTCCCATCTTTATTTAATTACTAGCCCTTATTAAAAGTCTAGGATTTTTTTTTCGTATGTTTATGATCAAGTGTACAATCTCAAGTAAAAAAATATTAACGCTTTATTTAACGTTATGTTTTATGTTTCTTAGAAATGCAAATTTGGTTGAGTCTTTTTTTTTTCTATTTATATAACCATACATAAAATCTGATAATAGAACCAGAATATTTTCATAACTATGATACTGTTTTGTTTTATCTTTTTGTATCAATTAAACATCTCTAATGTTATTTATTTCAATGAAGTATGTTATTGAAAGTTACGAAATCTTTCCACGCCGACCAAATGCTATTTCGAGAATGGCGAGCAAGACTCGAAGGGCACGGAAGTTACGAGACGAGACGTGAAAGACAAATGCAACGAACACTGCGAGCGAGAGCGGCAGTTCATCTCTAGTTTCAGTCCAAGAGAGAACAAAACTAGACTAATGATGGTTGGTGGTGAGGAGTCCGTACACACGTCGCTGTGGCGTACAGGAAGCAGGGAGATAGAGATTCAATGCTTCCTAGACTTCGGCTTGAGAATGAGGTAATACCACGGTCTAGTGTAGACAGTCACGAAGCTTGAGTTGTGAGGATGCTAGGAACAATAGACTGTACTTACTTACAAATGGCTTTTAAGGAACCCGAAGGTTCATTGCCGCCTTCACATAAGCCCGCCATCGGTCCCTATCCTGTGCAAGATTAATCCAGTCTCTATCATCACACCCCACCTCCCTCAAATTCATTTTAATATTATCCTCCCATCTACGTCTCGGCCTCCCTAAAGGTATTTTTCCCTCCGGTCTCCCAACTAACACTCTATATGCATTTCTGGATTCGCCCATACGTGTTACATGCCCTGCCCATCTCAAACGTCTGGATTTTAAGTTCCTAATTATGTTAGGTGAAGAATACAATGCGTGCAGTTCTGCGTTGTGTAACTTTCTCCATTCTCCTGTAACTCCATCCCGCTTAGCCCCAAATATTTTCCTAAGCATCTTATTCTCAAACACCCTTAATCTCTGTTCCTCTCTCAAAGTGAGAGTCCAAGTTTCACAATCATACAGAAGAACCGGTAATATAACTGTTTTATAAATTCTAACTTTCAGGTTTTTGATAGCAGACTGGATGATAAGAGCTTCTCAACCGAATAATAACACGCATTTCCCATATTTATTCTGCGTTTAATTTCCTCCCGAGTGTCATTTATATTTGTTACTGTTGCTCCAAAATATTTGAATTTTTCCACCTCTTCGAAGGGTAAATCTCCAATTTTTATATTTCCATTTCGTACAATATTCTGGCCACGAGACATAATCATATACATAATCAGACAATAGACTGTGCCGGTACTATTTCGCATTGTCTGTGATGAAGCGTTAGTAGCGATCCTAGTGGTTAACAACTATTTATGGATGCATATTTACTACGTATTGAGTTTCGTGACTTTATATACTAGGCTGTGGTAATACCATCAGCAGACAGCGAAACTCAGTGACCGTTGAAACAGGTTTGCTGTTCCTTTACTATAGGTATGGATTTGTTTTACTTGTGCGTGAGTAGTCATGGTCAGCGATGGAGAGGGATAGGTAGAGACCACAGATTTCCGTATAATGACCTGAGGTGTAGAATGAATATAGCAATTTATAATAATGCTGGGGAGTAGGTATTATATTGTATTGTATTGTGTTTATTAACATTCCATGGTATTCATGCTTGCTTACAGCTAGAATGTGGAACAAGTCATAAAACTTAATATTATTATAAAATCTTAATTTATAGTCACAGTCTAGATGAAATATATACAGACGAGATTTACAATATAGTCTACTAGTACAACACAAAGTTTTAGTATCGATTTCATGAAGTGTTTATTGAATGTCATGAATTCACCTACAGAATAGAAGGCGTGAGAAATTAGGTACTTCTTTAATTTGGCCCTAAATAATTTTATGTTTTGAGTTTCATTTTTATATCGATAGGGAGGCTATTAAAAATTTTTCTGCCATATAACGCACTCCTTTTTGATAGCACGATAGACTTGCCGATGGAGTATGAAAGTCATTTTTTGACGTGTATTTATGCTATGAACTGTTGAATTAGTTACAAAGTTTTCACGATTACATACGAGGAAGATTATTAATGAAAAGATATACTGACAAGCCATGGGCATTATTTGTAGTTTTTTTAAAATAGTCCTACACGATTCCCTAGATTTGGCACCTACTATTATTCTAATTACTCTTTTTTGTAATAGAAATATATTGTTACTGTCTGTGGAATTTCCCCAGAATATTATTCCAAAACTCATTACCGAGTGGAAATATGCAAAGTATATTGTTTTTAAGGTATTGATATTTCCTATCTTTTGCATAGATCTAATAGCAAAACAAGCTGAATTTAGTTTGGGGGCAAATTAATTAACCATTTCAGTTTGTAATTTGAAGACTGAAATATAAGAATTATTTCAGCATATCAGTAAAAAGTTCCGGACAATTCGTCACAGAAAATTGGTCACAGAGACAATTCGTCACATTCAATTCACCATAGGTACAATTCGTCACAGGGAGACAATTCATCATGATTCGACACAGAAGTAGAAAAATTAAATCATGATTGTCAGAACAACTCTTTGTTATGTGAATTTTAATTGGCTTCGAAATCTGTAAATTTCAGTTGGTTTTAAAAATGCCTTGTCAGGTTCTGACCTATTTTTCTTGCATCCTCTTATTCTGCTAGGAATCTTTTTATTCTCCACTTATTCCCTCTCTTACTGGTTTTGAAGACAGGGGAGGCAAGCAGGAGTAATGACAAAATGTACACGCCTGCATTAAACCCAGCCGTTTGAAATGGGCAGGGCATGTAGCACATATGGATGAATCCAGAAATGCCTGTAGAGTGTTGATTGGAAGATCTGAGGGAAAAAGGCCTTTGGGGAGGTCGAGAGATAGATGGGAGGATAATATTAAAATAGATTTGAGGGAGGTGCGATATGATAATGGAGACTGGGTTAATCTTGCACAAGGTAGGGACCGATGACGGGCTTATGTGACGGCGACAATGAACCTCCGGGTTCTTTAAAAGCCATTTATGTACGCAACATAAAGGTTTAAATTACAATTACGTAAAGATGTAAATATCTAAAGTTCCAATAGGGTTATTTATAGTAATATAAAGAAATACCTGAAAAAAAAACCCGAATGGTTGAAAGTAGGTCTACTGTCTTTTTAGAAAATTATTGAGTTTTTCAATGTAAGGAGTTACCCGATAAATTAGTGATGGTTATTGACGGACTAATAAATAATCGTTATATTGATAGGTATACATCTAACCTGTCCATCCAACATGCCCATCAAATTTTATAACCAATGCATTGAGTTCAGGACTATCAGCCTAATATCACAATCGGAGAAGATTCTACTGCTAATACTGAATCGACGTTTATATTCCAAGATGGAAGGAGGGTTGAAAGAAGAGGAATTCGACTTCACGAAGAGAAAAGGTACGAGATATGCAATTGGATTGCTGCTAACAATCGGCGAAAGATACCTAGAGAAAAATTAAGAAGTGTATGTAGAACATATTTGTGGACTTGGAAAAGGTTTTTGACAGAGTGAACTGGAATAAACTAAGGAGGATCCTGAAGAAAATTGGTCTGGATTGGAAAGAGAGGAGACTATTCTGTAACCTTTATATGAAACGAGTGAAAGTCACGATAGGAGAAAATATCAGAGGGAAGCGGAATAAGGAGAGGAGTACGAAAATGATGCCCCTTATCAGTTACCCTGTTCAACATCTACGTGACGGATTTAGTAAAAAACTGTTTTCAAAATATGGAGGGGGCTTTCTGATAGTAGCCTAGAAGAAAGATAAAGTGCATAAGATTTTCTGATGATACGGCGTTGTTAGCAGAAGAAGAGACGATACTAAAGGATATATGTTAGTGGAGCTAAATGACAATCATGAGCAATATTGGAGGAAAATAAATTAAAACCAAACGAAGACTTAATTATCGGAAGAAAACTAAAGAAGGTAAACGTCCGAATTTGAAATGAGGCAGTAGAACAAGTGGACAGCTTCAAAATATTTGATGTGTACTGTAAGTATTAACATAAGCTATTGCCAGAAAGTGGAAAGCAATGGCAAGGGGAATTTTTAACAGAAAAAGGAGCATCTTCTGCGAACCTCTGGGAAAAAAACTAAGCAAGACACTAGTGAAGTGCTTTGTGTGGAGTGTGACATTGTATGAGACAGAAACGTGGACATTACGACGAAGTAAAGAGAAACGATTAGGAGAATTTAAAACATATAAATATGGAGAAAAATTGAGAGTGTGAAATGGACAGGTAAAATAAGAAATGAAGCTGTGCTGAAAAGAGTGAATGAAGAAATAACAATGCTGAAACTGATCAAGAAGAGGAAAATGATTTGGCAATGTCATTCTAGTGCCGAGGTCATGGAAAGCATGGGGCTCTACGTCCATGCCCCCCAAATGCCTTCATGGCATGTTACGGGGATACCTTTACCTTACCTTACCTTTACTATCTAAGAACAAACTGTCTACTGAAGGATGCACTGAAAGGAATGGTGAACGGAGGAAAACTTCAGGGCAGAAGATGATATCAGATGATAAACAAAATTAAAGTACATGGAACGTATCCGGAGGCTGAGAGGAATGCGGAAAATAGGAAAAATTGGAGAATTTTGGTATCGTAGTGAAAGACCTGCTCTCGGGCAGAAAACTGTGAAAGAATGTATGATAGTGAAGAATGAAATAAATGGCGATATCGATCAGTGTCAACGTACTGAATGTAACGACAGGGATGAGTGTGGAAATGAAATGAATAAAATTAGTGACGATATAGCATAATAGCAATGGGAGACTATTTCGTTTGTCAAGGGATGAGACATCATTTGGAAAATTCAGGTCCAGCAAAAAGCAGAACGATGATTATTGTAGGTACGTTACTACATCATTATTGACATTTAAAGTTACATTTAATATTATTTTCCATGGATCATTTCTTCTTTTTTACTACTTTCATTTGAATATTTATTATTCAGATATCTGTCCTCGTTTCTATTAAATTTTTGTGGATCGTTATTAATGTTGAAGCGGCAGTATTCTTTTTAATGACAGAGTGTGGAAAAATATCTAAAATGCGGCTTTGGTCACACATAAACGTTTAGATTTATTCTTAATAAAGTTCCAGATTTACTGTTAATGAACTTGAAATTATGTTTTAGCTGATAAGTTATAATATTACCAGCACATGTAGTTTCGTACGAGTATGGAGTATAAATAAAAGAGGTGGAAGGTGAATACAACATTAGAGGCACCCACTGTCTTTGCAGCCATACCTTCCCAGAACAGATAGGTAAGCAATCAGAGTAACAGAGAAATATTAATTGAATGGATTTTTTGAGAAACCGCATAAGTTAATTTTTAACAAAATTGATTTTTATTGCTAATTCCTGTTCTATAGGGATATACAGTGCGATCGAGAAGTCTCTCCGCAGTGCTCGTGTAGCCGAGAATCTATTAGACAGACAATTCAAGTGGCAGCACTGGCCGCTGAGCATATGGTGGACTGGGGGTGTGAGATTGTCAAACCGGAATGATTGGGCAGTGCCAACTTTCTACAATTGTATTTTAGGGTTACCAGAACTAATAGAGCTGCGGAGGGACTTTTAGATCACACTGTATAAATCATCTGTAGAAAAATACCACAAGTCGGACGGTATTTCTGTTGTGACATATGCGCTTGAAAATTAGGTTTCGCAGAAAATGCCCATAAGTTAGTGACGAGGCTGACACAGAATGAACAGGATTGTGTTGTGTTTAGTAAATTAATTATCTTGTGTCTGAATTTTGCATTTGTGGCAATAATTTTGTTGTCTTTTATGTAATGTATTATTGTATTAGATTATTTCAGGCAGGACTTTATTATTTATGTTCTTAGTGACATTTCATACAGGTTAGAGTAAAATTTTTTGACCTGAAGCAAAAATTATGAAGTCAGCTTCTAAATACTGGTTTTGAGAATCAAATTCGTATTATTTTTAAACCAAATTTTCAATTATTTTACGAAATAGAGAGACTGTTCTGTTTAATTTTTACTAGAATTTGAGAAACTCCATAGTCAAACATTTACAAACATGAATTAAATTATGGTTTATTTAACGACGCTCGCAACTGCAGAGGTTATATCAGCGTCGCCGGTGTGCCGGAATTTTTGTCCCGCAGGAGTTCTTTTACATGCCAGTAAATCTACTGACATGAGCCTATCACGTTTAAACACACTTAAATGCCATCGACCTCGGCCGGGATCAAACCCGCAACCTCGAGCTTAGAAGGCCAGCGCTATACCAATTACGCTATCGAGAACGACATTCAAACTTGAATATTGAGTCATATTCTATTTAAAAATTTTCTTTGTGTTTTTACCAACATTTTCCATTTCAAATATTCCAATTCTTACCTCAGGTTTTTTTTTTTAAATACTTTTTGTATTTCCCCGAAACTTCGTATTTTGTGACTTGAGGGGTTTCTCAGAAAACCGATTCAATGTAAGCATGCTGAAAGATTTGTTACTAAATTAACAACGAACATAAAGAGTAATAGGCTACACATTCCAGGTTCATGGAAATAACATTCTTGTGCTAAAATAATGTTATCAGTAGGACTAAGAATTGTATGCCGCTACACTCCGCTTCATGCGTCTCTGACTTTAGGTACCAGTACGTAATAGCGTTGGGGTGGTGGATTTCAGTGTGTTTCGTTCAGCAGTGAACTTTAGTTGATCGGTTACATTACGACCGAATACTGCTATTCGTAACAGGCAACATTCAACGTCTTGTAAAGAAGAATAATAGTAAGATGCCGAGGACGAAATTTGTGGCTTAATTTCAAACCAGGAAATTTGTAACAATTAGAGATGGGGAAAAAATAACGTAACAGTTATTTTGGAACAGTTCCTTGTTTGGAACTGTTCCAAAAAGTAATAACAGCACCTTGGAACACTATGTTCCAAAATAACAGTGTTGCTCTGAGCTAGTACGAAATCTAGCAGGCTGTCTCGTTCGCGCAGGCGCATAGAGCACTTCTCCCCTACCACTGTCCGCTACTGCTGTGCACTGTGGACTAGAACGGTACAGCTCAGTTCTAATAATAGTTGAGAAGGCTGCATAGGGAGGATACATCTTGAATACATTGTCAAGAGGATAACTTTTCAGATAATATGACTATACCTGGGTATCGGAGCCTAGGTGGGCCCCCTTCGTTAGCTCTACTACTTCCCCTCTCCAGGCAGCTTCCTAGTTTGAGGCATCTGTACTTGCGGTTACAAATACTCGTTTCACTTTGGAACTATATTATGACAACGCCTGTTCCACAGAACGGAACATGTTTGGTACTATTGAAAGCAGTGACGCCAACTTTTGAAAAACAGTGGGTGGGCTCAAACATTTGACGAGCCTTAAATTAAATAAATCTCACAACACGATAAATTATTGGGTGGGCTCGGATTCCTCGAACCCATATTAGTTGGCGCCACTGTTTAAAAGCAGAGTTGGGAATCCTTTCGTCGTACTGAAAAAAAACGTTGGAAACTAAAGTAAAAGATAAATAGTAAAGATACGAAGATAGTCTTTAAAAAATGTACACATTATCTTGGAACTGATGTTCATTAAGTATAGGATTCTATCAAATAACATAATGCCTGTATTATAGTAACTACATTATGAATTTTATCAAGGGAGATGAAAATATATACCTAGGTTATGTTTTATTTCCAAATATTTCACAGTTTTAGTTTCATTACCAATTCTTGAAATTAAACTAAAGTCTGTTGAATCATGACTATATTATTGAAGTTCTTTTGTTTAAAAAAGAAGTACAACGGTAAGTTTTCATATTTCATTACAATGAGATTATTATTCTTCATGACGGTACATTATTAATATGAATTTTAGCACGGCCGAAATGATTATGGCTTTTATTTACGCATTTTTGAAGAAATTGAACACCACTGTGACCTTCAGCTAAGCAGAAGAGGAAGAATAGGTTAGGTTTTATTTACCACTGGGATCCATTTCGATTTCGTGACCAATTTACAAATAATTTAAAATTACATTACATTTCCTGCTTCGAACAAACCTGATCTACGAATTAAATTTAGCATTAGAAAAGATTTCATTTCCAGGAATTCACATCTCGACTAATTATGACATCGTACTGCATCACATGCCATACAGGAAAGTATGTGATCATTTAGCGTCCGTACATGTTCCTAAATACCGCTGTTACATTACGTACTAGTAGTACGTGGCTCTTGCACTGTTACATTAAATACTCCTGTTACAAAAAATACTTGCTGTTACAAAAAATAACTTGCTGTTACAAAAAATACTCGATGTTATGGAACTACATTATGAGTCATGACTATAAAATAAAGTAACAGCCTGATACTTGCCAATGCTATATTAGGTGTATTTTCTACAGACAGAAAATAACATGTAGTCAATGATATTGTAACGAAACTGAATAGTTGGAACACGAAATAGGAAAAAATGTAGCAAAGAAGATGAAAAATATACTAGATAAACATTATGGATATTTAGCTCTATGTAAAATTTGTGACAATTTCAAATGAGGAAATTTATTAATAATGATACAGATTTTGAGATAGATAATGCTTGTGTAAAATATTTCAAATATGTCCTCATTGTTTCTGCAGAAGTGGAACGAAGTTTTTTCTAGATGTAAGGCTGTGGTTTCGAGCAACATGGGTACTCATTCTCCTTTGAAAATTTGAAAATGTGGTTTGTTATTCATTACAACAATATGTGAAATGAAAAATTATGTAAAAGTAATTTGTAAGTAACCCATGTTCAAGTAAATGATGAGATTGGACACGAAACCTAACAACATCGCATCGGAGAAAAAAAAAACATTGCCCAAGTGAGTTTTTTTTTTTATTTTAGTAGGTTATTTTACGACGCTTTATCAACAGCTTAGGTTATTTAGCGTCTGAATGAGATGAAGGTGATAATGCCGGTGAAATGATTCCGGGGTCCACCACCGAAAGTTACCCAGCATTTGCCCATATTGGGTTGAGGGAAAACCCCGGAAAAACTTCAACCAGGTAACTTGCCCCGGGGCCACCTGGTTTCGCGGCTAGACGTGCTAACCGTTACTCCACAGGTGTGGACTCCCAAGTGAGTATGAATACTTCGACAATAAAATAATATAATACAAAATCAAACATGAAGCACTTTTAATTATGTTTTCCTATTATCCACAGCTAAAACCCATTTTACAGAAAAGCCTCGTCGACAGCGAGCAGTGCAACAGTTCTGTATGTTCAGCTTTCGTGTAACAAAGACTTGCTCCATCTGTTGCAGTCATGTCTGGAAAAAGTGCCTGGGTCCTGCCGCTGCTGCTTTCTGCCGGTGTGTTGCTGTACCTTACGGCCACGATAGAAGCAAGAGCTCCTGTTGACTGTCTGTAATGTCGCGAATAATTTTTTGCAAGAAGTTAAGCAACTCCATATGTAGATGAAATTGTTGGGACTCATCAGTGTGGTTTTAGGCGTAATAGATCGACTATTGATAAGATTTTTTTGCATTCGACAGATATTGGAGAAAAAATGGGAGTATAAGGGTACAGTACATCAGTTATTCACAGATTTAAAAAAGGCGTATGACTCGGTTAAGAGAGAAGTTTTATATGATATTCTTATTGAATTTGGTATTCCCAAGAAACTAGTTCGATTAATTAAAATGTGTCTCAGTGAAACTTACAGCAGAGTCCGTATAGGCCAGTTTCTATCTGATGCTTTTCCAATTCACTGCGGGCTGAAGCAGGGAGATGCATTGTCACCTCTACTTTTTAACTTTGCTCTAGAATATGTCATTAGGAAAGTTCAGGATAACACAGTGGGTTTGGAATTGAACGGGTTACATCAGCTGCTTGTTTATGCGGATGACGTGAATATGTTAGGAGAAAATACACAAACGATTAGGGAAAACACGGGAATTTTACTGGAAGCAAGTAAAGAGATAGGTTTGGAAGTAAATCCCGAAAAGACGAAGTATATGATTATGTCTCATGACGAGAATATTGTATGAAATGGAAATATAAAAATTGGAAATTTATCTTTTGAAGAGGTGGAGAAGTTCAAATATCTTGGAGCAACAGTAACAGATATAAATGATACTCGGGAGGAAATTAAACGCAGAATAAATATGGGAAATGCCTGTTATTATTCGGTTGAGAAGCTTTTATCATCTAGTCTGCTGTCAAAAAATCTGAAAGTTAGAATTTATAAAACAGTTATATTACTGGTTGTTCTTTATGGTTGTGAAGCTTGGACTCTCACTTTGAGAGAGGAACAGAGATTAAGGGTGTTTGAGAATAAGGTTCTTAGGAAAATATTTGGGGCTAAGCGGGATGAAGTTACAGGAGAATGGAGAAAGTTACACAACGCAGAGCTGCACGTATTGTATTCTTCACCTGACATAATTAGGAACATTAAATCCAGACGTTTGAGATGGGCAGGGCATGTAGCACATATGGGCGAATCCAGAAATGCATATAGAGTGTTAGTTGGGAGGCCGGCGAGAAAAAGACTTTGGGGAGGCCGAGACGTAGATGGGAAGATAATATTAAAATGGATTTGAGGGAGGTGGGATATGATGGTAGAGACTGGATTAATATTGCTCAGGATAGGGATCAATGGCGGGCTTATGTGAGGGCGGCAATGAACCTCCGGGTTCCTTAAAAGCCAATAAGTAAGTAAGTAAGTAAGTATATTACCTCAAATGACTGCTTCATTTTAATTTACCCAAAAGATTGATCATGATAAGATGTTTAGCCCTACTTCTTCTACCTACATACTTACAAGGAAGGTCACCAAGTGACAATGGATTTTTTACAATGATTTTTCCCCTCATACATTCCATTTGATATAAGACCTCCCAATAAATTTCAACATCCGGAGAAAGCCTAGTTTTCCAGATATATTTCGGTAGCTTTTCATATTTTTTATAGTAGGCCTATCTCTATCAGGAAAAATTCTCTTTCAGGAATGCAGCTGGAAATAAGATATATTCATAGAACTTCATGAAGCTCACGTAATATTACAAAGTGTCGTTACGTCAGAGTTGAAATATTAATATAATAATGGGGCATGTGACCAAAGTCACAATTTACCTCTGTAACAGAAAATAGGCCTACTATTGGATTATTATTATTACTGTTATTACCTATTATTATTATTATTATTATTATTATTATTATTATTATTATTGTTATTATTAATGTCTAAGAAAAAAGTTGCAACACTTTATTCGAAGACGACTTAAAAATCCAAGTTACAATCAAAGGCATTGCTGACTACCAATCCTTGATCATGGTATTGATAGAACCACAAAATAATCTGAAGACAATGACATGAATGTTCACTTTTCCAAGACCAATGTCATAACCTTTTGAAATTCAATTACAACTTAAATAATAATAAAATTAAGAAAACAGATATTGGAGTAGTCTTTAACAGTAAAATATATTTTCATAAGCATTCAGATTTTATACGTAATAATGCAATTAGAATATTCTGGGTCTGATACGGTCAATGACTTATCCTTTTTGACGTCTGATGCATTTTATCGATACTTCACATTATTTAGATCGAAAATCGAATATACTGTAATCTGGAATTCTGTTACAAGAAACAATGTGACTAAATTAAAAAATATGTATTCAACGAAAGTTTATATCGTTATATCAGTACAGACTCCTTCCCAGTGACTCCAAGATTAATTTATTGTGACACTAGCCGTACCCGTGCGCTCCGCTGCACCCGTTAGAAATAAATATAAAGTAATTACATAATTAAAATAGGACATTTGATTCAGGGAACATTCGTGTTTGATAGAAGGATAAATCGTTTAATATGTTACTTAATTTAAATTGCATCCAATTAATTAAAATGCGATCATTTTGGTCCCGAGACCACTCATTGGTGCAATGACCATTCCTTGAACATGTTTCTAATTTTTATTACATGCAACCATAGTTTAATGAACATTGACATCATTTAGATTTAATGTGTATACTTTATTTTACTTCTTATAGGTTTCCATTGAATTATGGTAATAACTTACTTTTAACCCTTGTTTTCTACGTATTCAGTAAATGGCGTTTGGCCCACTATGGTTCTGTACTCTTCAAATAACTTAAATTATATTATATAATATTACATTGCATAATATTATATTATATTATATTATATTATATTATATATTATATTATATATTATATTATATTATATTATATTATATTATATTATATTATATTATATTATATTATATCAGAAATTACTGTAATAACATTATACCATTATGTCCATCTATTTTTATGGTAGGTTATCAACATCTTTTGTCCATCTAGAGAAACTACACTTTCCAATGGTGAAATAATAATTAATTATACAAATCGGTTAATTTAACTTCCGATATTACTTCATACAAACACAGAAACATTCTCTGTAGGCTATCTTTCATAGCTTTCGATTGTTGCTGTCCAAGGCCCCTTATAGACGAAGTCATTTGTTTTTTATTTCATTATACGGCCTTAGATGGCAGTTATTGTAATTTTAAAACTCATTTATCTCATTAAATATCAGTCCTATCAACATTTTTCAAGGAATAAAACTTATCGCAAATTATTTTTAAATAAACGTTTGTTATTCAACATTTTTCACAAAAATCAATAATAAGCGAGATATTTCGATTTATTTAATTCAGGCCCCCTTATAACCCCCCTTTTAAATAATGTACTTTGAATGCCATATATATCCTAAAATATAAGTTACAACGAACATAATTTATATTCCAGTTTTCATCGAAATCCGTTCATCCATTATCGCGTGAAAAGGTAACAAACATACAGACAGACAGACATACAAACAAAAATTTCAAAAAAGCGATTTTCGGTTTCAGGGTGGTTAATTATATATGTTAGGACCAATTATTTTTGGAAAATCGAAAATTACCAGAAAAATTTCGGCTACAGATTTATTATTAGTATAGACGAGAGAAAATGTGATCATTTGAAGTTTCTTGAATCTCACACGAACAATGCTAGCTTTCGCGATTTCACAATATTTTCCAAAACAGACATTCTAAATCGCTCTTTCCCCTGTTTTCCAGATGCATTACAACTGCTGACTAATACAGAAATAAATTGTTACTATTTATTTTATAATCTTTGACTAGCATATTAATGTAAATAATAAATTATTATTTCCAGAAAATATCCCTACGCACCGCGTTGCAGAGGACAGATGGGACCAGATTCCGGAAGGTAAACTATTGTGATGTAACAATCTTTCTGCTAATTTCACACGTTTTCTATCATCTTCTTTCTGCTGCAGTAAAGTTTAGGCTATTCATTGTTTCCATATAATATTCAGAATGGATCATCGGTAGTTTCCTACAATGCACCACTCCTTTACAACGATTTTATCGTAACGAGACAACTGAAATAATAAAAAAATTAACTACTACTAGGAAATTCGAAAAGTAAGTAATGGCAATATAGTTACTGTAACACACTGCTTCAGATGTCCAGAGAGAGAGAGAGAGAGAGAGAGAGGGTGAGAAAGAAGTTCACAAGGAAACATGTTATGGAAGGAAGAACCGTGATTTTATCTAAAACTATTCAAAATCTGACACATGCATGTATGAACCTTTTTCTTCATTATGTCAGGAATCAGATCCTAGAGCAGACATCTCCAAAAGCCTACTCGCGAGTAAGCCCCTGAACGGAACCGAAGCCAGTACGTAATGAGCGCGTTCCGCCTCACCCATCTCCACCTGTACTGTACTCAATGTTTATGCGCAAACGAAGAGCAGTGGCGGACTGCCATTATCATTGTGCTGGTCGGCGTGTTCGACCGTTTCACAATGTCTTCTAATCATGACCGTAGTACATTCAAGGATCAGTAGGAAGAGAAAATTTTTTTTTTGTTAGTGGGGAGAATGTGAAATGTTTAATTTGTTCGAAAATTCTTAACGGTGTGTTAAAATTCAACATGCGACGACACTACTCGACACTTCACAAAAAATATCATACAATTAGAGGTATGCTGGACATGTAATAATAATTTATTTTGAGCCGTCTGTATAACTGTTCGTTAGCCTATATATATAAAATCAGTATATTACAATCCATTTACGCTCTATTCCGCATGACAAACATATAGTTTTTCGTTTCATTTTAGGTGAAATGCATAGGTCTACAAATATTTTGATAAATATAAAACAAGAAAATACAAACACAAATCACACACGTATCCTCAGTCTTAAACAAAAACAAAAAAACACTATGTTCTAGCTTGGAATGTTGAAAAATCAATGAAGCCTTTCAAAGAAGGAGCATTTTAAAATCGTGTATAAAGAACGTTACTAAAAACTGTGTCCAGGACAAAGTCACAAGTTTAAGAAAATTAAATTGTCTCCAGACACAGTTCAGAGAAGGATTTGCAAGATTGCAAATGTAATTGAATCTGAAGTCGAAACCACAATTAACCAGTTTTTAGCTTACTTGCATTGGACGAAAGCACAGATAGAAATGATAAAGCTCACCTAGTCATTTTCATCCGAGGAGTTAATGAACATTATACTGTGTCTGAATGTCTTCTAGATATAATTGCTCTGGAGGAAAATACAATTGGATAAGATTTCTTTTCTTCTTCGCGAATCCGTTTACAATGAACATTGCAGACATAAGACCTGAACTACAATTTGGAGTTTCAACAATTCAAAGTGATAGAGGTCAGATTATGTTGGTATTGATATATTGATGCGTGTAAATACCCGTGTTTAAGGTCCTGTGCTTTGAGAACCTCAGCTATGTTTGGTTCCACATATATTTGTGAACATTTTTTTTAGAATGTAACCAACATATAATCATGTAAAAGATCTCGTATGACAGATGAAGGCCTTCGTGCGCAGTTAATATTGGCTACTTACGAAACCACTTCTAATCTTGAGAGCTTGGTAACTTAAATACTTTTTATTTACAAAGGAAGCTTCATAGTATGTCAAAATAATATACAAACGTATGATATTTCTTATTCTTTTGATGTTACTACTTGTAAACATAAGCAGACCGTTGCCGCGATCCCCCACTGATCGCTCTCATCTGTTGAGGTACGAGTCTCTCCCCTTTCCCCTGTGTTCGGCGGGCAGCATCGGGAGCACGAATGATGATACGCTTTTTGGAGACCTCTGTCCTAGAGTATGGCACAATCTTCGTGAATCACCCTGTATAAGCTTACCAACACATATTCCAGCGATAGGAAGAAGATAAAATACAGACAAGAAAGAAATGTTATACTCTCCACATGGAGCTATATTGGAAACATTGGAATTTAATGATGTCATTGGTGGATTATATCATGAACACTATTACAATCCACAATTGCGCTGATTGATCTACGTTTACAGTGATCATACGAACAGCTAAATTAAAACTCAACTGACAGCCAATAACCACGCAATGAAAAACAATAGAAAGTAGCCTATTTGGTTTGAGCTTAGGTCTCCGCGATTTAATTTTATAATTTCCTTACTATAGATTTAGTCTTCATGAAATATGTATCTACGTGTATATCACTTATTATTACTATCACTACCACTAGTACCACTAGGCCTACCACCATTAAGCCTATGTTACTTGGAGTGTAAACTTTTTGTTTTCTGTTTACATCCATAGCTTATACCAGGCCAGGACGCTAATAACTAGACTTCGTTGAATTGCCACACGCAGCATGCTATCAGGTTGCCTATGTACGGTAGTATAGAGGAGGTGAGCGACCGCCCGGTCTGGTAGTATAAGCAGTTCATGTTAATAGTTGTGACCTGTCCAAATAGATAGAGCAGCTACAGCTAATGTATACCTATGTAAGCACTTGTTTTTGCATTACTGTGGTTGGAATAGTCAAAGTTTAACATTTGTTCAGTGCAGACAAGAATTCAATCAAACATACTACAATGAGAGTGTTGCTGTTTCAAAAGAATTACTCCCGGAATAACCTTACCCCCGCAGCCAGTCTTGACCCGTTGGGGAACGTGGTTGAATTCTGTTAATTATTATGCAGAACATTATGGAAAAATAATGGAGGTAATTGATGCATTGGATAGTACAGACAGTTCCGCTGTTGCAGCTGTAAAATCATTGCTTTCTGAACAGCTATTGCAAGATATTCTGTCATTGATTCTAATTTTAAAATCGTGTCCAAAAGCATCATCCTGTTAGAATCGTCTAAACTACAACTCTCAGAAGCCCTTCATATAGTGGATTAAAAGTATCACAAACCATTATCCAAAATAACAATTCACTAATTTGAGAAAAAGTGAAATGTAAGTTGAGAAACATTATTGCTAAAAATTCTACCTATTCACAACTTCGTACTGTAAATGATGTACCATCAGGTCACGACAAGACATCTGAAGTTGGTGTACTAAAAAGTAGTGACTTTCCGTTCTTCAAATATGCACCTACTACATCGTGTGATGTTGAACGTACATTTTCCCAAATTAAAAACTGTTTAAGTAACCATCGGACGAGGTTACTTTGCAGTCGCTCAAAATGTACATAACTCTTTACTGTAATGTACATATTCAAGGATGATGTGAGTATCTTACATTAAATTTTAAGAGTTAATATATCGCACTATAAAATAATTGTGTATTTACATGTTTAGACATTTCCTACTTCAATGATCATTGAACTTGAATGCAGGATACAGGTTTTATTGTAACCGCAGTATACTGCTCAGTGCTTACATCAGAGACACGCCCCCTTCTCATACAGTCTATACCGCATGCACAGTAAACCTTGCGAATCTCGTGGCAATTCCACGAAGTCTACTAATAACTCAATTGAGACCACCCCTTAACTCTTCACTCCATCTGAGACAGTAATGTTTTGTTGCGGTACGAACAGACAGGGAGTTCAGTGACGGATTGTATCAGGCGGGCATCATAGATTTTACGAACTTTCGGCTCTTCCTGGTCGCCTAAAATCCACTACTGATGCACGATAGGATTACCATGAGAAGAAATTCTATAGGAGGACTTGGAATCTAAAATAAGAGGACATTGCTGAAAAAATGAGGACTTTTTAAAAATTGGTATGAACAAAACTAAAGATAAAAACAATGGCTCACCTTAGTTTACTCACTAGTTGCTGGATCAGTATTACATCTGTATCCTACTTATCGGCGGAGCCCACTTTGTGTACAAGAGCCTGAAGGGACCAATTTATATCTTGTAACTATGGAAGTATTCACAGGACATGTCCCTGAAATTATATTTTACCATGATGGCACCTCTGACTGTCTCCGTTAGCATGCTATTTCGTTCTTTTGTCCATTGAGCAGATATTAGGGAAAATACTCTCTCAGCACTTCCATTGTGACTTGGGATAAATAAATAGAATTGACTTATTTTAAGAGTTCTGAGAAAGTTTCAGTGCTCGCAGAACTATTGGAATTGAAGAATTTGCATCATTGTTTATCTATACTTAAATCAGTGGCGGTTCCTCGGGGGAGGGAAGGGAGGAATGTCCTCCTCACATTTTCTTCTTTTGAAAGTAAATACCAAATAAAATATGTGCCTTGAAATTCGAGGAAGATTCGATAATTTTTAAGTTCACAGCTATAAGAAAAACTCGGTTGATCGAGTTTTAAACGACGCGCGCTCATGTGCTGTAGAAAACTGTGAGAAAGATGCGAGATTGTCTGTGTAGAGGAAAGGCACTCCATTACTCCTCTACTGCAGTTAACACACACAGACAACAGCGCACTAGTGGCCAGAGAAAGAAGCAGAGTTTTAAAGCAAGTACATGAACGGAGAGGGAGGAGATCCTCCTCTGAATCAGTCATGGGCGGGAAATATAGAAACCGACTGGTCGTGCAGCAAGCTCGCTACCGCTGCCACCTAACGATGTTGCATTCAACTGGACTATAACACATCTCGGAGGAGGCACAACAAAAACAGTTTTAACGCAACGCTATGAAAGACACCATGTAAACTTTTTTTTTAAATTATAAATCAAAAATATTATTCATTGCACTTTATATAGGCTACTATTAATGGTTTGAAAATTCGTGGATATTTGAACGTTAAAGTCGGGTTTATGTAAAACAAAGAGGAAGTAGTTACGTAGTTGGCCCCTGAAATTCACTTCTATTCATTGTTTACTAGACAGGGCAACAGCCAAGTTGTCAGTTTTGTACAAATATGTTTGAAACTGAAAGTAGATACTCCAAACTACATCATTTTTAACATAGTATGACTTTACAAGAACTGACATTCTTCAAAAGTATGTGATACTGAACTTGTAAAATGTACATGTGGCAACACAGACCACGTGGGTGGGTGAAGTGTTCTCGCTTTCCTCAGATTATTTCCCATTCCCATTTCCATTTCCGTAAAACGGTTCCGGTTACGAGTTAGTAGCTAGTCTCTTCCAACACGTGTGTTACTGTAGTGTGCTCGAAAAATGCTACGAGGTTGTGAATTTCCTTGTAGTTGTTAATTTGTGCAATTATTCAACAATGAATGGAAGTGAAATCATAATATATTTTGGACAATTTAGGAAACTCAGTTTACAAGAACAGATTATTGCTATACAGAAGGGAAGGCCAACCCCAACACTACTTGGTCTTACATGTATGCATGTAGGCTAATTTGTAGCATGTTTCATTCAAGAAGGTGTCATTTAGTGCTGTTAATTTATTTCCTCCTCTTAAGAAATATGCAGGAGCCGCCACTGGTATAGGCCAGCCCTGGACATAAGAAGTGAGGCTTCATTGGCAGCTGTTTGGCGCTATAGATTCTCAGTACGTGTTACGCCTACATTCTGTTTCATGTTAAACAATTCCCGTTACTCGTCAAGTAGGCCTAACCTCACTACTATGCACTCATTTGTTTAGGAAACATTTACTTTATAATTACTACAATTAAATTATTTTTAAGTCTTATGTCTTCACAATGGACAGTTGAGGATACAGAAGCCATACTTCAATACTAGCTTACGTGAACGAGCTCAAGTGACGCCAGCTTGTTACAAGAACAGACTACCTCGGTATTACTGTTGGTATTCATCCGCGTTCATAGTACATAACAAAATATAAAAGTAGCTTTTCTTTTACATAGCGTTTTACATATGAGTGAAGTTATATGTTTCATCGTATTTAACAACTAGAATTCAATCTTTTATTTTCAAATAATACAAGATTATGGTTTCCAACTACGAACTATATTTTCCTGCGTCATGTGAGTGTTTCGACTGGAAGCCAATCACGTGTGTGACAGCAACGTGTTTATGTTTACATTAGGATTTTTGTTACAGCGAAAACAGTATAGCAATGAAGTCGTATTTAAATGCATATAATTAAAGGCACACAAACACAGCATTAACTGTGAAAAATTAATTACTTCAAACATAATTATGTAGGCAGGAATTACATAGGCTTACAAATTACAGCACTGAGCGATGTTTACCTTTGTGTCTGCAGGAGATTGTACGACCTGGAAGATTTGCCAGAAGAATACAGACGAGGCGTGGACCATGCGTATTTCCTCGAAGACGACAACGTCTACAACTACGCAGTGACGCCCAGGACGCGACGACCTGGTAGCGGATAATGCTGCGACCATCGTGTAACGGTAGTTCAAGAATTTTATTCCCTTCGTTTTGCAAAGTGTTTACATGTCGATTTTTAACAGGTCATGTGATCTATTCAGAAGGTTCATCGTCTACAAGTCAATTCCATTAAAAGGCCCGATTGTATAAACCATTTAATCTTAGATCAGAGGTTAAATTGATCCTTGTTTCAGCTGAACTTGGAATTTTGTGTTGTATAAAGCCTAATCTGAGATTAATTTGTCTCAAACTAAAGTCAACTTTGACTGAAGAAATTTTTCCGATTAAGTTAGATGATCCAAGATCAGTTATTTCTTTTCTGTTTGAAATATACGAGTGACAGATTGTGCAAATAAAATATCCATTATTATTAATATCAATAGATATGATAGGTACATTTATATATATTTCTTTCAATTTCTTGCCTTAATACACAAACAATCTTATATTTTATAAGGCTCTATCGTGTTCAGCAGTATCAAATAACATAACCTATAATTATATTATGTTTATAACACCCATTAATTATTAATGGATATGATAGGTACATTCATAAATTTTCAATTAACTGCATTACTAAACGAAAATTGTCGTTTTATAAAGCTTTATTATGTTTAGCAGTATCAAACACCATGACATGATAACAACTCGGAGAACAGTCAACCTTCTTCTTATTGTCCGCCATCATTTACATTGCACAAAAAAACCAGTGTCTCCAACGGAGTGTACGCAAAGTCGCCAAAAAGTAGTTGTAAAGTCGCTAGATTTCTCATTATCAACAAAGAAAGATTAAATTTTGTCACTATGGGGTGCTAAAAAGGTCACTAAATCCCTATTTAAGCAATATAAAAGTTAAAAGAAATTGTTGTTGAAAAAGAATTAAAGTCGCTAGATTGGCAACACTGAACAAACCTGTCCGCGCATCACGTATTTCACCTGTTTATGCGATGTTGCCAAATCCTTTTCACGTGAACTTAGATTGCATTTGAACCAAGGTAATTTGATCGCAGAAAGGTTTTATACAATAGAAGAAGTGTCTGAACTCGGTTCACTTTTCGATCTTCGATCAAAGTTGATCTTTAGTCAGGGAGTTTTATACAATTGGGCCTAAAAGTATTCAACTTTATTTGCGGTAGTTTGCATTTCTAGCAAATAGATTCTCCAAAGTTTAATACCAACGAGTTAGAAGAGAGATTACCTATCTTATAACCAGGCTTCGGTCCTGGGTAGAGCTGAGGACGGAGCGGGTCAGTTCGGAGCAGTTACTGTGACGTCATTACTCGGTTGAACCGAGTACAAATTTGTGGCGGCAGATTTAAAATTTAGATAGTTTGAGTCGATTTTAGAACGTACTTTTGAAAGTGAAACCAAGAATGTTTTAAAAGCGTTGTAGTAAAGCGCTTTCGCTTTGCCAATTGACGAGAAAAAAAGTGCTTCTCTTCATTGCAAAATGGCGGTTGCAAATTTCATTTGCGTGATTACAACTATTTGCGGAGTTATTTTGCATGAAAGGCCTATTTAACTTTCATTGTTGTTATTACAGACGAAATAAAATCGATAAAATAATTTATAATACTAACAGCTAATGAACGTTAAACGCTGCAGCTAAATAAAAAAAGAAGATAAAAAGAGAAGGGGTCCATGAAACGCTGCCTAAAACACTTAAAAATAACACACAGAATTATTTACTATTACGGAAAGTGGATAAAGTAATCAATAAAACGTGGAATCTTAAACTGAAGAACATAATGTTTATTTAGTTTATAACATTACTAGCCTTCAATACAACCATGTTCTCTTTAGTGAAGAGTAATATTATTGATAAATAATTGTGTAATATAATTCGTAGAAATAAATACAAATAAAATGATGACTGATGAGGTAACACAAATCCAGTAAACACAAATAGAAGAAAAATATAATGCACTTCTTTTTTAACATATAATATTAATCAAACACTCTAATATGGTGATAATAATAATAATAATAATAATAATAATAATAATAATAATAATATAATATAATATTATTACTATTAATATTATTATTATGTACAGTAATATGTTCAGACTGTCAGTGTTCATTAGGCCCACTTGACAGGTCATATAATAGGATGAACTCCTCTTCAATACTAGAGGCCTTTCAGCCCGCCTTGGGGATAAGGAAATAATTTGTCCTCCAGCAGAAAATATTTAAATACAACAGTACCTAAGTTGTTGTCTGCTAGAATTAAGTAAAACACGTGAACTCTGTTTGAACGTTTGAACTGACCGGTAACGGCTACGGTTAACCGAGTAACTTCGGTGCTCCGCTGCCAAGCACATAAACCGATAGAACCGAGTAACTCAGCAGTTCTACTCGCTCCGTCTCCAGCTCTAGTCCTGGGCGCACAAACGCATGAAGTTCAGAACGCACGGACTATAGTGTCGTGTTGGTCGAGTGGAGTGGGAGATGGAGCGCGCCGTTACTTCGTGTCTCAACATGTAAACAGTCTGTCACAGTACGCCACAAAATATATTTCACCCTGTACAGATGCAGTATATACAGTATATTCCTAGTGTAGACAATAAATGTATACCATTAAAGTATTAACGTGAGTTATAACCTTCAATCAGGTGTCCCTACGCCGAAGCGTGCTACACGTACCGCAGCCAAGCAGCAATAGGCCTACACGCAACGGTAATGCACATTACGGGCCCACCTGTGCTGTTGCAGTCGGGTGACTGCACACGGGTCATGACGTCATTTATACTCCGTGTACTCTAAACCTCATACTGGTTACTCTGTGTCCCTAGACCCAAGCCTGCTTATAACTCATTGTTTAATACCGATTTCGCTCAAGATTCTCTTCCGTCTTCATATATCATTTCCTGTTATCCAATATACTGTTTGTTTCTATAATCTTTTCTACTAGTTTTTATAATCTCATCATATGAACAGAAAACCTGGATACTACGGTAGGCCTATATGGAAAAATGTTTTTTTTTAACTGTACCTCTCTTAGGCTGGGAAGCTTCCGTCATCCAGTCTGCTTTAAAAATAACTGAAAGTTAGAATTTATAAAACAGTTCTATTACCGGTTGCTCTGTATGGTTGTGAAACTTGGACTGTCACTTTGAGAGAGGAACAGAGGTTAATGGTATTCGAGAATAAAATGCTTAGGAAAATATTTGGGGCTAAGAGGGATGAAATTACATGAGAATGAAGAAAATTACACAACGCAGAACTGCACGCATTGTATTCTTGACACAATTAGGAACATTAAATCCAGACGTTTGAGATGCAGAGCATGGGGTAAAGGTTGGTAATACTGTAATAAAAGTAATATTGTGATAGTTATTTTTGAGAATGTATTACAATTTTACTGAGCGAGAGGAAGATTCGTTTTTTGCGTCAACGTATTAAGGGAATGTTCGTGGACAAGTTGCTGCACAAAACCGGTTCTTCTCTCGCTCAGTAAAATTGTAATAAATTTTCAAAAATAACTATCACAATATTACTCGTATCACAATAATACCAACCTTTACCCTATATGTAGCACGTATGGATGAATGCATATAGAGTGTTAGTTGGAAAATCTGAGGGAAAAAAGACGTTTTGGGGAGGCAGAGACGTAGGTGGGACGATGATATTAAAATAAATTTGAGGGAGGTGGGATATGATGGTAGGGAATGGATTAATCTTGCTCAGGATAGGGACCGATGGAGGGCTTATGTGAGGGCTAAAATGAATCTCCGGGTTCTGTAATTGTAATATACGTTACAAGAGCGGTATGTTGACGTTTTCATGGTCTAGGAAAAGATTGAAAAAGCGAAACGTAGTTGAGCTTTTTTAATTTCCGAGAACATGAAAACAAACATACCGCTCGTGTATCGTACATTATTTTGTGCGAAGATCGTTTATTACATACCTGAAAGACGAATTTCTAATTAGTTGCAATGAAATCTCCATGTTGGTTTCTGTTTAATGACGGCAACTTCGGAAAACCAAAATATCTTTCTTCAACATTGTTGCTATAAAATGTTTTCTGTGTTTACTATACTCCAGCAGGCCGTGATATACGTCTGTCTTTTTTTTCCCCCCAGTCTATAAATGCGAACTTAAAACAAACGGTAAGGTTATGTAATGATTTATTTTTCATTTTAATATTTTAACAATATTATTTATGTAACATATTGCAGTAATAACATCGGCATCTGGAATCTTGTTGATTTTTTCACGGCTTCCTTAATTTTACTTGTATCAGGAATGCAATAAGTTTCGTGGAGTAGTAGACTTTACTTAATTTTTGCAAATATTTAAAAACAATAATTAACATTGCAATTTAGGTGAAATTGCAGTGGTAAGTTTCCAATTTATAATTATTACTATGTTAAACGTCTCTAAAAATAATATGTTAAAAGCCTAAAGCAGTAAAATGAATGTCGCGCTTAAGCGGTAAGAAGAGGGAAATTGTTATGTGTGTTACGTTGGGAATACTGAATGTGGTATTTCACACTTACCGCGTATTGGTTCTGTGCGGAAAACAAGCAAATACGCACGATCTCGCACAAAAGTCATTTGTATGTAAGTCGACTTTCTTATTTAACAGATACCTAAAAGCTTCTTTTTCACATAGGCTACATGCTATTTTGATGAACGAAAGTGTTTGACTCCAAAATCTTCTCACAACCCAGTTCATTGTAAGTAAAAGTAATTTTATTTCTTTGCGATTTGCAGGACTGAATGCCTAATATTAGAGCAGCAAGAAAAGAACCAGGACTCCGAAGTGGCATATGACTACTAGTATAAATTCCACACTCTCCTCACATCTCCATAACTCTCTGAATGATGCAGTTTGCTTCTGTCCTGTTTGAATAAAACAAGTAAATAAGAAAGTTCGTTAAACATTTATTTTGAATATACATTTCTTGATTTATTTTTTTATTTCCATTTTTCCTTCCTTCTCCATTTAGTAGTTGCTTTATTTAAGAGGTAGTTTGAAATACAAAGTGTTTCGCACGAATACGCACATACTGGATGAACTCTAAACTATTTCCAAGTATAGATTGAAGTAGACGTAAACAAAACTGAAATGTATTACTCCGCAATCGCAAGCTAGCTACCAAAGCAGCCACCAGGGCGCATTATTTTCGGCAAGTGAGCACGCAGGGCAGCCACCGTCTGATATATTGCAGACATTTCAACACATTCATTGAACTAACCCGTAAAATACTCACAGAGGGTTAATATTTATTATTTCTCTACCGGGAATAGTGGATTTTCTTTTTCTGTAGATTCGTGATTAAATGTTATTATTTAAAGAGTGGAGAATTTCTTTAATTCTACAGAAATTTATTTGAGATTGGCAACACTGAATCTCGCACTGTGTTATACCAGCTGTGCTGATATGCTCTGTGAAGCTGCAAGTCACCTTGGGAGGGATTTAATGCCTATTACGCATGCGCGTTGCCATAATACACGTTACAATGATTTAACACGCAATGTCTGAAACTACTAATATAAACATGTTGTTTAAATCGTAAGAAAGTGTTCTTATAAGCATGTTTAATTCACTCGTATTCCATGTATATTATACATTTTATTATTTTAGAAGGAACTATTTTAATATGAGGAAGAAGATGACAAGCATGAGTTTGGAGGCGTTGTGCGTCCAATAGCCAATCGGGAACCATTAAGCCACGTGCATTTATTTACATTTACTTCAATCTTTAGCTGGAAATAGAGTAGGCTAATATTGAGCCTGAAATAAGAATTTCAGTTGATAAGCATAGACGAGTGACTGACACCATAATCTCGTCATATGAAGCTCGCATACGAGCGGAAAAACTACACTTTTCAACATCTACTACAAGGTACGTTTTATAATCCATTTCTGCTTCCGCCGTTGTAAGCAACATTTTACTGGCTGATGGTTGATCTGTGGACCGGGAGCCACATCCCGTGCTACGGCAGCCATATATATTAAGGAACCTGTACATTACTGGTACCTGCCACTTCATTTCTAAACTTCAGATGTCTTGTTCGAGTAATAAGACGTAAGATCTTAAATATTAAAAAAGACTTTATGCTCGTCCATGCCGAAATGTAGTAATTATACAACTGGTACTAGCCCTTTAATGCACCTCATTAAAGTACACCTATTCATTATAATTCAGTTGTTCAGCCAATGAGAAATCACCATTGTACCATTATAAAACCGCAAGTATCGATTATTCTCGGATATGCAATCGAAAGACAATTAACGAAAAGTCACGGAGGCTGGAAATCCAATACTGTCGCAGAAGGTTATATTCTGTTACTATAATAATTAGCGTTAATTGTAAATAATATTCAAATAAATTCAATCTGTCATCTCGTTTTTCAATTCTAAATCAATTTCCAGGTTGTGTCAAGACTAATCTTCATGTTATTCTCTAGATTATATCAAGGTCAATGACATTCGTGCCTCGGAAAAAATCAATACTTTCGGGTCTGCGCACATCTCACAATTCAGGTCAGTTCCGCTCCTCACATAACCATAACATGAATACTTATGAGTAATTTCAAGTTAGAAATATGGTCGAGCATAAAAAGTCGTATGAAACTTGCCTATAATGGTAATTAAGACGCTCGTATGAAAATTATGAAACTCGCTTGCAATTGTTTCATAAACAAACATACTCGCGTCTTAATTACTACCATTATCGCCTCGTTGCATAATGTACTATTTCACAATGTGATGTGGTGTCATATTGACTGAACGACTAGCACAGAGGCATTCAACTACGGATTTTCTAGGTTCAAGTCTCAATATCTCCAACTGAAATCTGTGGCAGGAAAACATCGAATACTTTATTCTGAAATTACAACATCCTTATCACTAGACTTCGAAGTTGAGGCACGTAAACTCTGAAGTTAGGTTCACACAGGATAAAGCAGTGTTTACAGCTGGCACGGTAGGCCTTTACTGTCATACACATTACGTATCAGTTGGAGATTTTGCAATAAATAAACTTTGGCCAGAAAGACAAATGTAAATATTATGTAGGCCAGAATACAATTTATTGTCGTCTCTCAGGTAGGCTATAGAAAAACATTTTCTTAAATGTATGAAGATTTATGCAGAGCAATACTGTTGAGTGATGTAATAATAATAATAATAATAATAATAATAATAATAATAATAATAATAATAATAATTACTATTACTAACATTAATCTATTATTATTCGAACATTCATTTGAAACTGAAAAGAACGACATAAATAAAGTCATTGTAAAAGTAATCACTGAAATAAACTTGTCTTAAAACAATAACATTGCAATAAAAGATACAACATTTAGGTCAGGGATGTCAAAACCCTGCACTGCGTGATCTCATGAACCTGCACAACATTTCCTGAAGAGCGAAGATTATACGTTATCTTGCTGATAAGCAGGCTTCGAGACTTCGGACCCAATAGAGCAGTTCAGTGGGAACTCCGGATAACGGCGTACTGAGTATAGTGGTAAAGCGTACAGTGAGTGGGGGTACTGTAGAATGAATGCCAACAAATACGCAAAGGAAAACGCTCTGGATTTGAAGGTTCTGACGAATAATTTGGTTTTCATACAACTGTGTCTCAAACTATTACACGGTTAGAAAAGTCAGAGCAAGAGATGCCGGAAGCCCTAAAATTAATTTAGAAAATTACGCAGAGAATTAATGAGGCATCAAGTACACCGGTTACTGAACGTGTAAAACAAAAGTGGAAATCAATTTTATGTAAAATAACGGATATGGAACATTGTGTAACAAACAGCAAATTAGTGAACATAGAGTCATCCGAGAATAAAGGACTGTCTCTTGGTGACTGCAATGATGTTAGATTTCTTCGTTTTCTCGTAACACGTCATGCAACGTAGAGCGCAGCTTTCTGCAGTACAAACTTTGGCAGATAACCGAAAAAGATTTACGTTTGAGACACTGAGAATGTATCTTGTTGTACATTGCAATTCGGTGCTGTAACAGCACTTCCTAAAGACGACCAATAGGATAAATGAAAAAATTAAAATTGCTATATGCTTATTTCCACCATTAACACTGTGTATAATTAAACACAAATGCTTATAAAAGACAGGAGAATAAATGCTTTTCACATTCTTTTGACATGATCACTGTGTAATGTATATTTACTTTCAGAATGTACATATGTGTGTTTCCCCATACTACCGTACTCTACTCTAAATAGCAACGTTGTTACCTCAACACATCTCTATCTACCGGCAGCGAGTCACAACCTATAGTGCATGCACAGTAAACTTATTGTATCGGGTCCAAAGTTTCGAAGCCTGCTGATAAGTAAACCTTGTTGGATATGTATTGCTTGTAGTATGAGCACGTAATTCAGGCACCCCTGATTTAGACAAACATTTAGAAAACACTATTATGTTCTGTTTGTTATAAATCTAACCCTCGTATGAGTAACACACGTGTTCGGAGAGGAAATTGAGCATACGAGGCCTGTCTAAAAAGTATCCGACCTTTAGCCAGAAAAAATATTTCAAATACCTGACGGGGTTGGGACCCTAATCCCCTTCAAAGTAGGCCCCTTGTGCTTGCACACACTTAGCCCACCGATCCTTCCACTGCCGGAAACACCTCTGGAAGTCTTCTTTTGGAATGGTGTTCAGCTCCGTCGTCGCGTTCCGCATTATCTCTTCTCTACTCTCAAAACGGGATCCTTTCAGTGGTGTCTTCAATTTTGGAAACAACCAGAAGTCGCAAGGAGCCAGGTCTGGAGAGTAGGGAGGTTGGCGAACAGTTGTAATTCCATGTTTGGCCAAGAAAGTGTGGATCAATTGGGATGAATGTGCGGGGGCGTTGTCGTGATGCAAGTGCCAGTTGTTCGCCGTCCACATGTCTGGTATTTTGCGCCGAACTGCATCACGGAGTCGCCGTACAACATCGTGATAGTACTCCTTTGTCACCATTTGTCCTTCTGGTGCGTATTCGTGATGCACAATTCCACGGACATCAAAGAAAACAGTCAGCATCACCTTGATTTTGCTTCGCACCTGCCGCGCTTTCTTCAGCCTTGGAGACTCGGGATGCTTCCATTGCGACGACTGTCTTTTTGTTTCTGGGTCGTACCCGTACACCCATGACTCATCTCCAGTTATCACGGTGTATATCGTATAGTACAGGCGTCGTCAACCGATCGCACAGTCGTGCTGGCTGGAGCTGCACAGTGCACAAGTCTACACGTGAATCAGTCGCTGTGCAGGAGATGGGAGGGGGTGATAGTTGAAACCGACTCGGTGGCGTTCTACCAGTACAGTCATTCAAGCGTTGTCCGGATCCCTTATACTCTTATAGCCTATTGGTTATGCACCATTCCATGTGTTTCTATTTGAAACATACGTAATAAAATTTATCCAATAACTTAAATAATTTGAAACATGCAATCATTAATTTATTCTGGCAAATTAGTAAACAAACCGAGCACATTATACAGGGACATCATTTTATTTTTACTTCAATTTTTATTGTACCTGAGTTTTTGAATGTACTTCACTCTCACCCCTTCTACTAACGACGTTCAACCGTCCTCCACACCGCATATACAGTCATAGTAGTCTTACGGTCATAGTAAACAGTACGTTCCAAAAATATGTTCGCGTTTTCCAGTGACAAAAGAGCTTTCAATATTGAATCATTTTCGCACAGGTACTATCGTCCATTTGCCTACATCGTATCCCGGTTTCCCCCACCTGCTTTATTCACCAGCTAGTGGCTGGGCTGTCTTAGCTCTTTTCTGAGAACATTAATTTCTGTTAGAAATTGGACGTTTACGTAATATTACACAACTGTTTAAAATAACTTAAATAAAAGGGCTTCGTTAAGTAATTAACTGTCACGTGATTTCTCTCCTTTCTACGACCCTACGAAATAACCACTTGGACGGACAGTAGACAGTATGTCTGAGTAATTTTATCTTTTCGGATCGGGCAGAAGTGAAGATTGAATTTACAGTACGTCAGGTACTCTTTTATAGAGTAGGTACAGAATTATTTCAACATGAATTACTAGTACGAAGGATGAAACTGGTAATTGGAATTAAGTACAATAGTCTATAGTGCGATAATATGCACATTAGAACTGAAGCCTGTATCGAAATGAACGGCCGCCATTTAAAAAAAATCTGTTTAAATATCCATATTATGATTAATTTTCAATTTAACTTCATTCTACATATTGTACGCTAATGTGCTGTAGACAGTACAATATACACTGCATAATGAATACGTCCACATGGACAGCTCAGTTCGTGAGTAAAAACACTCATTGTTAATACTGTACTGTATTTTGATTAAACAAGAACCTAATGAAACTGATTAAACTCAAAAGCGCAATATTTCCTAGTTTACGTAAATGGATCAACTACTTTTCTTCCCTCCAATACATAGTGAAGTGATTTGTTTGTATATTACACCATCGAACTCCAGTCGTGGAAGGGGGGAAGCAAACGGCGTTGATCCAGAGGTATAGGCAAGTTAATATTAAAAATGTTAGTAAAAATAAAATGATGTCCCTGTATATGTTGAAATTAGCCAAATAATATACCGAGTTTAACGACCCATTTTGTTCATAAATCTAGAAACAATTTCTTCAATTTTATGTTTAACATAAATTATTCCTTTTTTAAACAACCGTAAACTAAATTATTACATGAAAATGAAGGCCAGAAAAGTGTACAACTAATAAAAATTAATAAACTATATTCAATACTTATTCTCCATCAAACTACAGCCTATATAAGAGAATTGTTTTCCTGTACAGTATATCTAACGAACATTTTTCCTTTCTAGAAACATAGTAAATGCCAAATGAGCTTATTAAACTTACTTTAAGATAACGAATTGCGAAAATTAGTTACTTTTGTACTGATAGAGTGTGTAATTATTATTATTATTATTATTATTATTATTATTATTATTATTATTATTATTATTATTATTACTATTATTATTATTATTATTATTATTATTATTATTATTATTATTATTATACACATTAGTTATTAGTAATTTTTGGATGAGAGTGGTTCGTTCTTCTCCCTTATATTTTTCATAATCATTTGAGTGACAGGACGAATAATAGCCTATCATTGTAGGTTGAAATTATTTCTGTTATTCAGAACTTTAATTCAGAACTTTACCACAAACCAAACACGTTGGCACTCCCGACTTTTCAGCAAATAGAAATGACTCTTCCCATAACAATAAATTCAATGGCTTGGATGGCCTATCGGACATCGCTTCTTCTGACATTTCTGGTCCGCCACTGTGTACTACAGAGAACGAACTGTGTCCGTGCGCCTGCACAGACATTGCTACACAGTAGGCGAGGCGCTGCACGTACGGTAACTAGCGCTACGTTCAGTTGAGGACGCCTGATATAGTACGTAGCTTAATAAATTATTACAAAGAAAGAAAGACAATATTACATTTGAAACAAAAATAACTCAGATATTGTACAGGGACATCATTTTATTTTTAATAACATTTCTAATATTAACCTGGCTATACCTTTGGATTAACGAATTGAAACTGGAAAACACCGTTTGCTACCCCCTTCTACGACTGTAGTTCGATGATACTGGCGTAAAATACAAACAAATCACTTTACTGGGTATAGGAGGGAAGAAAAGTAGTTCATACATTTACGTAAACTAGGAAATATCGCGATTTTGAGTTTGATAACTTTCATTAGGTTTTTGTTTAATTAAAATACAGTACAGTATTAACAATAAGTGTTTTTACTCACGAAATGAGCTATGCACTTGGTCGTATTCATTATGCAGTGTATATTATACTGTATACAGCACATTAGCATACACTATAGAGAATGGAGGTAAATTGAAAAATAATCATAACATGGATGTTCAAAACACATATTTGAAAATGGTGGCCGTTCATTTCGATACAGGCTTCAGTTCTTTTGTGCTTATTATCACACTATAGACTATTGCACCGAATTCCAATTACTAGTTTCGTCCTTCGTAGTGGTAACTCATGTTGAAATAATTCGGTACATACTCTATAAAAGAGTACCTTACGTAGGCCTAATGTTAATTCAATCTTCACTTCTGCCCGATCCGAAGATATAAAATTACTCAGACATGCTATCTACTGTGCGTCCAAGTGGTTATGTCCAGGGTCGTAGAAAGGGAGAAAATCACGTGACAGTTAATTTCTTAAAGAGGCCCTTTTATTTAAGTTATTTTAAACAATTGTATGGGTATAATATTACGTAGACGTCCAATTCCTAACAGAAATTAATGTTCTGAGAAAAGAGCTAAGACCGCCCAGCCACTGGCATTTACAGAGAGGCAAATAGAAGCAGGTGGGGGAAACCGGGATGCGACGTAGGCAAATGGAAAATGATCCAATATTGAAAGCTCTTTCGTCACTGGAAAACGCGAACATATTTTTGGAACGTACTGTTTATTATGACCGTAAGGCTACTATGATTGTATATGCGGTCTTGGATCTGTGTGAAGGACGGTTGAACTTCATTAGTAGAAGGGGTGGGAGTGAAGTACATTCAAAAACTCAGGTAAATAAAAATTGAAGTAAAAATAAAATGATGTCCCTGTATATAGTAAGAATTTAATATCAGTAAGAAGTCGAAATGAAATTTTTGTAGGTTAACTGCAAAGTAAAAGATTATACTGGGGATAGGGTATGCCTGAAACACAAATATGTATGAATATTAGGCAAAACATACCTAAATAACAAAATATTTCAGAGAGAAAGAGATGTGAAACAAGGCGAATCGACCTCACCGAAACATGTCTTCTGGAAAATGTTTTCAGAAAGTAGAAGTTCGGCATGAATATAAATGGCAGACAAATCACGAACCTCCGCTTCGCCTACGATATATTCTATTTTGTAAAAACGGCGGAAGAATTGAGACTTATGTTAAATGAGCTAAATGTTACAGGCTAAGCAAAGAAGTCGGTCTAAGAATGAACGGAAGTAAAACGAAACTGATGTCCACTGAGAATGTAAGACCAGTAACAATAGACGGCACAACGATAGAACAAGTAGAGGAATACACATGCCTGGCAGTTGGTAACAATAAAGAAGAACGGAGGAAAAGAGATACGTAGACGGATTGCACAGGTATGGAGCAAATTCCATAGTCTGAATTGTATCCTTCAATACAAATCTCTCAGCCAAAAGCTAAAATTCGAAATATTGGACAGCTGTATCAGCCCAGTATTATTGTTGTATGGATGCCAGACTTGGGCTTGTACGCAAAGATAGATGGAAAGACTGAGAATAATTCAGCGAAACTGGAAAGACGAGTTTTGAACGTTAAAATAACCGACAGGATACCCAATGCAGAACTAAGAGCAAGATCCAAGATGAAAGACGTAGGAAACCAGGCGCAAGAGATAAAGTGGAAATGGGGAGGTCATGCTGTTAGACTGCAACAGGATAGACGGGCTTCGCTACAACAGTGTGGGACGTCCGAACCGGGAAGAGGAGGAGAGGCCGTCGCAAATGTAGATGGGCGGATGACTTCCAAACAGCAGCTGGAGCAGACTGAACAAGGATCGCTAGGGACAGAGTGCAGTGGAAAACCCTAGGGAGGGAGATAATAAGGTACAGTGCAGGTAGAATAAATATGGGAAATGCGTGTTATTATTCGGTTGAGAAGCTCTTATCATCCAGTCTGCTGTCCAAAAATCTGAAAGTTAGAATTTATAAAACAGTTATATTATCGGTTGTTCTGTATGCTTGTGAAACTTGGACTCTCACTCTGCGAGAGGAACATAGGTTAAGGGTGTTTGAGAATAAGGTGCTTAGGAAAATATTTGGGGCTAAGCGGGATGAAGTTACAGGAGAATGGAGAAAGTTACACAACGCAGAACTGCACGCATTATATTCTTCACCTGACATAATTAGGAACTTAAAATCCAGACGTTTGAGATGGGCAGGGCATGTAGCACGTATGGGCGAATCCAGAAATGCATATAGAGTGTTAGTTGGGAGACCGGAGGGAAAAAGACCTTTAGGGAGGCCGAGACGTAGATGGGAAGATAATATTAAAATGGATTTGAGAGAGGTGGGGGTATGATGATAGAGACTGGATTAATCTTGCACAGGATAGGGACCGATGGTGGGCTTATGTGAGGGCGGCAATGAACCTTCGGGTTCCTTAAAAGCCAGTAAGTAAGTAAGTAAGCTGGAGCAGACTGAATAAGGATAGCTAGTGACAGAGTGCAGTGGAAAACCCTAGGGAGAGAGGTAACGAGGTACAGTGCAGTATAGTGAAGTGCTTCAGACACAAAGTGACAGGATAGTGTGAGGGAAATGTAGACTAAGGGACAAACACCCACACCAAAAACTAAAGTCGCCAATACTAAAAACTAGAGACACAAATAGTATAAGATTAGTACTATATAGAATTATAAATAGTATTAGAGTACATGAGAACTAGCTGGGAAGTGATGAGGTAATTAGGCCTTAAGGCATATAGGAAAATCACCCAAATTCACACGGACTGGCTCCCCATGTGAGTAAACAACAGAGCCACCCCTACTTTTTTTAGTAGGTTATTTTGCGACGTTTTGACAACATCTGAGGTTATTTAGCGTCTGAATGAGATGAAGGTGATAATGCCGGTGAAATGAGTCTGGGGTCCAGCACCGAAAGTTACCCAGCATTTGCTCTTATTGGGTTGGGAAAAACTCCCAGAAAAAACCTCAACCAGGTAACATGCCCCGACCAGGAATCGAACGCAGGCCACCTGGTTTCGCGGCTAAACGCGCTAACCGTTATTCCACACGTGTGGACACCCCCACGTAAGTAAGAAGCCTTTGCCTTGAAGAGATTTTATGGGCTTATTATTATTATTATTATTATTATTATTATTATTATTAGGTTCAAATACTTGGGATGTACTATAAACAGTAACATGAGCTGCTGCCAGGAAGTCAAAAGGAGGATATCAATGGCCAAGTAAGCTTTTAAAAGAAAAAGGAGCATTTTCTGCGGACCTCTGGAAAAAGAACTAACAATAAGAAAAAGACTAGGGAAATTCTTTGTATGGAATGTAGCACTGTAGCCTATGGGGCAGAAACGTGGACATTATGACAGAGTGAAGAGAAACGAATAGACGCATTTGAAATGTGGATATGGAGAAGAATGGAGCGTGTGAAGTGGACAGACAGAGTAAGAAATGAAGTTGTGTTGGAAAGAGTGGGTGAAGAAAGAATGATGCTGAAACTGATCAGAAAGAGAAAAAGGAATTGGTTGGGTCACTGGCTGAGAATAAACTGCCTACTGAAGGATTCACTGGAAGGAATGGTGAACGGGAGAAGAGTTCGGGGCAGAAGAAGGAATCAGATGATAGACGACATTAAGATATGTGTGGATCATATGAGGAGACAAAGAGAAAGACAGAAAATAGGAAATACTGGAGAATTCTGGGTTTGCAGTGAAAGACCTGTCCTTGGGCAAAACACTGAATGAATGAATGAATGAATGAATGAATGAATGAACTGTATATTTTTTCTTTTCTGCTCACACACAGATGATTATTTTATATTGTTAAAACTTGTACAGTATAATGTAAATTGAAACATGTAATGTTAGGCAATTATTTTTGTACTAGAAATGCACTGTAGGCCCTATATATATTATATTAATTTGTAAATGTGAACATTTATTTTGTGCACTACTGTGAGTGAATGTTCACATGTTCAGACAAGGAGTAACTGCACTCTCAATCTCCCATTCCCCTCGCTCTATACAACACAGTGGTCAGTGCGTTCATAACTTGATGCGTTTCGGTACCCTGAGCCGCAGTATTATAATAAGAATGAATGATGGTAGTGTCAGAAAATTGTCATTAAAATGCCATTTCATTTTTTCGTTAATTCTATATTGAAGGATTGATGTAATGTATAAAATAAGATTTCTTTTTTTCTATATTTTACTTCTCATTCCAATATGAACAAGTTTAGTGTGGTAAAGTCATTATTTCAGAAACAAATGGAGTATATCTTCAGTGCTGTGTGATACTTCTATTACAACTAATTACGACAGTGAAGTTAAGGAAATATCGGTCAGTGTCCACGTAATGAAAGTAATGACAAAAATAAGATTGGAAATGAAATTGGTGAAATTGGTGATGATCCAGTATTCTGGGCAACACACGAAGTTAAGGGACTGTTTCACTAGTCAGTATATAAAAAAATTGAGAGATTTTAGGACCAGCAAAAAGGCAAGACGGTTATCGCTAGAAGTACAGCACTACATCATTATTGGCACTTAAAGTTATATTTAATTTTATTTGTTGTGTATCATTTTCTCTTCTTTACTGCTTTCATTTGAATACTGATTATTCAATTATCTGTCATCGTTTCAATTTTATTTTCGTAGATCGTTAGACTTTTATGATGAATTATTGAGTCCCATTTTTAATGGCCCGGGGAGGAAAAAATCTAAAATACAGCCCTGGTAACACTTAAAGTTTTAGATTTATTGTTAATATAGTTTCAGATTTACTGTTAATGTACTAGAAATTATGTTCTAACTGATAAATTTTATTATCAGATGATGAAATTTCTGACGAGTATGAGGTATAAATAGAGGAGGTGGAAGGTTAATACAACATTAGAGGTACAGAAACCTAGTGTATTTTCAGCAATACCTTCCGGGAACAGAAAGGTAAGCAATAAGAATAACAGAGAAATGTTAATTCTATGTAAACATGAGATATTTGTTAAATTAGTAATGAACTTAAAGAATGGGACATATTCCAGATTCATGGAAATAATATTCTTGTGCCAAAATAACAATATTATTAATAGTAATATTAAAGTACTGTAGCTCAATTTGTAAAGTACTAAGGCCCGATTGCAGAAATGCAAATCAAATCAGTCCCTGATCACCAATCAGTTGATGTCTGATTTATTTGATTGTTCATTGCGTTGCACAAATGTGAATCTCCAATCAACTTGTCTCAATTTACTAATTGTTGATTTGAGAAAGAAGTGCATTTGACAACAGCGCTATTTAGCAACCACAGCCGATTTGATGCTCTTTAAAAGTCACGAAACGAATGCATGAAGTGGGCGGTGACTAGGAAAACAAGTGAATGCTCTGTTGTTTTGTTGCTTTTTGTAGAAATGAAACAGGCGGATTCTATTTCTATATAATAATAATAATAATAATAATAATAATAATAATAATAATAATAATAATAATAATAATAATAATAAAATGTAAAGCGCCCAATGGCCAAAAGTCCATATGAGTCTAGTCTAGAAGGTTATAATAGACTACAATATAGTGAAAAAAAAATTAAGCAAACAAAAAACGTGAGGGGGTTTCTGTTGTGGGATTTGCTAGAGGAGTTGACAAGAAATTTGAACAAGCATAGCCTCCATAGCCCAAAAGAATTCCACTTCCTATCTCTCTATTTACAAATTGAGCTCGTAACATAATCATTAAAAATATTGTGCTGTCATGTGTAGAACCCTGCCAACTGGCTACAACATTTCAGAATTTCAATGATGGTGTACATATTGCCTATACATTCACAGAAAATAAACCTTTTCTATTTCGATAAAGTTCGGCATGATTTCTACCAGGTGATTGGATGGGGATGTGAGCAGTCTATACAACCAATTACTCTTGGAAATCCTGACATGGCCGAAAATTATCTCTGGATTTCAAATCGTTCCCTGTTTGAAGTTTGGGGATTTATGAGACTCTGCCATAACAAAACAATTTCATACGTAACATTTCTAACTACTCGTCAAATAGTTGATTTGTGGACAATAACAAGATAACCCAAGACCGCCTGAAAATTTCCAACAGCATAAAATCTCAGCATTATTATAACTTTTTTCATAGGAGAAAGTGATAGGTTTCGATTTGTCTGTCCGCATATATTTGTTTCAATTTTTGAAAGTAACAAAACACACGAATCCTTACTTAACCTAAATCTTTGCTCAAATTATCTGTCATTATACATAAAAACAATTAATTTCTATCACGGAAATGCCTTCTTTTTAATAATATTTCCTTTATTCTAAAATTTCTTCATCAGAAGAATCCATTATGTCGAAAACAATATTATTACGCTGTAACTATTTACTATATAAATTGCAGTAAATGCACTATAAAGAGAATAACATAAATACTTGATCAGTGATCAGTCACTTAACCAGCAAAAATCTGTTGATCAAATCTGATGGAAGATTGATCTCCGATCAAATATTGATTGTTCTTTCTGCAACAGAAATAGAACTGATGGCCAATCAAACCCTCCTTGATCGCCAATCATATTTGATCGGTGTTTCTGCAACCGGGCCTAAATCTACCACTTTTAGAAAGGTAATAAGACCAATCTTCAGAAAATAAGATTTTCAAAATCTTAGTTTGGAACTATTGAAAAAGAAAAGCGTGTTTTTTTTCACAATAGAGTCCACATCTGTGGAGTAACGTTAACATGTCCGGTCATGAAACGAACGGCCCAGTCCTCAAATCCGACACAAGTTAGGGGAGAGTCGGGTAGTATCGGACATCGGGTAATATCGGACAGTGAGTTTCTTTCATCTACCACACGATGATAGTACCTGATTGACATGGTTACGTTTCTGTGATGTCGCATAGAGAAACGTAACCATGTCATTCAGGTACCATATGGTGGTAGATGAAAGAAACGCACTATCCGATATTACCCGATGTCCGATACTACCCGACTCTCCCCTACCTGGTTGAGATTTCTTTGATGTTTTCCCTCAAGCAACTAAAGCAGAATTGCTGGGTAACTTTCGGCGTTGAACTTCGGACTCATTTCTCCATCATAATTACATTTCCCCTCTTTCATCATCAACTCCGATTCTTTCCCATATTTCGGACTTGCTCCGATGTAGGTCCACACCTGTGGAGTAACGGTTAGCGCGTCTGGCCGCGAAACCAGGTGGCCCGGTTTCGATTCCCGGTCGGGACAAGTTACCTGGTTGAAGTTTTTCCGGAATTTTCCTCTCAATCCAATATGAGAAAATGCTGGGTAACTTTCGGTGCTGGACTCCGGACTCATTTCACCGGGATTATCACCTTCATCTCATTCAGACGCTAAATAACCTAAGATGTTGATAAAGCGTCGTAAAATAATCTACTAAAATAAAACAAATAAAAAAGTTCCGATGTAGAGTCGGCTGCGAGCCGCCACTGAAGTTTTAACCCGTGATATGTGGTCATTAGTTGCTGGTGATAGTGTTGAATGTCGTGGGCTCATAGAGCTCTTGAGACCTGAGGTTGAAGGACCGCGGTGATGATTACTCGGATAGGTAAAGGGATTCTGTCGGTTGAAGGCGAGGTTCGGAGGCTGCCCGGAGGGAAATCTGTAGCGTAGGCATGCACACCATTCAGTGCCATGTAGTACAATGGGTCTACTCACGCGGCCTATGTGCGAAGGCAGTACCCAGCCCGTACCTACTCCCGAGGGGCTAAGAAACGTCCATCTTCGTAGCCTAAAGGAATCATGTCTATACCTGCTTTGGTTTATCTTGTCTCAGTAGCAATAAAACCAACTCCCTTCAAATGAGGGTGGAGATTATAGGAGGGTTGTAAATTTTCGGGATTGCTTTCAAAACTTTGTTGTTGTACAGGCTGCCGGAACTCAGTTTCTTGAAAGACAAGCTCAGTGACGGAACTACACAGTACGAAGAGAGATATTTTGTTATTTTATTTTGCGCTACAGAATGTATCAACTAGTCCCTTCCACCACTGGATGTATGGACGGCATCACTCCACTCCGCCCATCTCCATAACAATACAGACGAAGTAAGACATATCTCCTTTCTCTCTCTTTCCACAGTGAGACAAGATTCATCACACAGACTTTAGTACTCGCGTTACGGAATGAACGCTGATTTGAGTCCTCATGGGAAAGTCATTTTCTCATAAAATTTCGGCCAGTGTATGGGATCGGTGCCCATACAACATCGTGATGGTTTGAGGAGCTATGATAGAACATGGGAGGAATGATAGTAGGAGGAATAAGAATAAAGTACATAAGATTTGCTGGTGATTTTTATTTTATTGGGTTATTTTACGACGCTGTATCAACATCTAGGTTATTTAGCGTCTGAATGAAATGAAGGTGATAATGCCGGTGAAATGAGTCCGGGGTCCAGCACCGAAAGTTACCCAGCATTTGCTCGTATTGGGTTGAGGGAAAACCCCCGGAAAAAACCGCAACCAGGTAACTTGCCCGACCGGGATTCGAACCCGGGAACCTGGTTTTGCGGCCAGACGCGCTGACCGTTACTCCACAGATGTGGACTTTGCTGGTGATATGACGTTGTTAGCAGAAGAGGAAATGATACTAAAGGATATGCTAGTGGAGCTAAATGACAGCTGTGATCAGTATGGAATAAAGATAAAATAAATACAAATAAGACGAAGAGCATGGTCATTAGAAGGAAAATAAATAATAAACTAGCGAATTGTAAATGAGGCAGTAGAGCAAGTGGACAGCTTCAAATACTTGGAGTGTACTATAAGCAGTAGCATGAGCTGCAGCCAGGAAGTCAAAAGGAGGATAGCAATGGCCAAGGAAGCTTTTAATAGAAAAAGGAGCATTTTCTGCGGACCTCTGGAAAAATAACTAAAGAGACTAGTAAAGTGCTTTCTATGGAGTGTGGCATTATATGGGGCAGAAACATGGACATTAAGACGAAGTAAAGAGAAGCGACTAGAAGCATTTGAAATGTGGATATGGAGAAGAATGGAACGTGTGAAGTGGACAGACAGAATAAGAAACGAAGCTGTGTTGGAAAGAGTGGGTGAAGAAAGAATGATGCTGAAAGTGGTCAGGAAGAAGAAAAAGTATTGGTTGGGTCACTGGCTGAGAAGAAACTGCCTACTAAAGGGTGCACTGGAAGGAATGGTGAACAGGAGAAGAGTTCGGGTCAGAAGAAGATGTCAGATGATAGACGACATTAAGATATATGGATCATATGAGGAAACGAAGAGGAAGGGGAAAGATAGGAAAGATTGGAGAAAGCTGGGTTTGCAGTGAAAGACCTGCCCTTGGGCAAAACATTAAATGAATGAAAGAATGATAGGTAGCGAAATCCGGTTACGAATACTAGTTATAACGGCTAACCATAGGATACGTACGATCTTGTCGGATGATCGTTCACATCTGCTGAAACATTAGACGTGAAACCTTGCCCCTTTATGGGCTGTCGCGCCACGCATTAAACAATACAAACCGCCAGAGCAACAGGCTTTGAAAATCTAAATTTGGACATCGGTACTAAAGAAGAAACGAATGGGTTTGCCACAGGACAGGATCATAAGGGGTTTCGAAGTCGAATGCTCCTGCTCTTTAACACCGTGCCGGAGGATCTGATGTGACTTCAAAGGATGAGATTTGAAACGCTCATAGTTGGGCGTGTAGCAGTTGTAACGGGGACAGCACTGGGATCACGCGGTGGGGCGAGGACGTACGCGTGCTCTGATGGGCAACTTACCGGGTTCACGCGTGCTATTTGGAAGAATGAAACAGAACGCTACGTAAAGAAATACCACTTTCCGCGCCATTCCGGCAGACCTAACTCGGGAACGGCAAAAGCTACAAGTGTACTTGAGCACTCAAAAGATTCGTTACGGACTGATCTACAAAATAAAAGTGAAACGGGCGACTGTAAGATAGAAAACCTTTAGAAACAAGGACATAAATTTGGATTTCATTTCAAAATTATATTTACAAAGAAAATATTAAAAATCCTATATGATTCTAATGCAGAATTACAATATGCTGCTTACACAATTACTGTCACCTAAAACACTAATAGAAACAGATCTGGAGGCAACTGCATTGTTGCTGGAATGACAAAAACTACGAGAAATCAAAATGTCCGACTTAGTGAATCAATCCGACTTCACACGCTTCTAACGATACCTAGTTTTGTTCTACATTTACTGCAATTTTATATTTCAAAGTACAACTATAGTATCATTATATTTTCAAAACATATTTTGAACAGTATTTACATTTTCATATTATAAAATAATGGAAAATTGTTTATTTAAGCCAATGTGAAGTCCTTAAATTTTATGGGTCATATTCATAGACATTCTTAGCGCGGGCTTCCGGTGGATGATCTGCGAACTAACGTTTTTCGAATTCATAAACCAGTGTTAGCAATATGATATGATATGATATGAATCCCATACAAGTACTGTCATCCTCTGAGGAGTTTAGTGCTGAGAGGAATGCGGTTCCGACTAGTGTAGCGCGGTACTGGAGTGGGAGGGGACAGTGACAGCTGCAGTCTGGAAGGAAGTACAATCATACTGAAAACATTTGCCAAATTTACGAGAGCAGTATGCCTATTAGCCTTCTAACGTATTTTTGGCGAGATAGATATACAACCATTCGTACTTACGTGTTCAGAGAAGGAAAGTATTGTAGAAAATTTTATTTATTTATCTATTTATTTATTTATTTATTACTCATTTATTTATATACTACTTATTTATTATTTATTTTGGTGAAGTTAAGGCCATCACACCACAGAAATACAAATACAATAAAATAAATAAAAAGAAAAATCATAATACAACTACAATAATATAAATGAAAAGAAGAGTCATACTATAAAATTTAGTGATTAGTAGAATTGAATTAAATTTGTAAAGTAATCAATTTAAATATATTGTACTGCTGAACTCACTTGAGAAGTATAAGTACTTGATTTTGTATTTTAAGATATCACCAACAAATGATTTTCGCATGACATTATAGGGATCTGTTTTTCACGATACCAATCACACATATTCTAGAATTCCTTCTTCTTCTTCTTCGTCTTCTTCTTCTTCTTCTTCTTCTTCAGTCCCTTCTGCTGCTAAGCGTCGGGTTTTCCTCTCTCCGTCCATTTCATCCATTTTTCCCGGTCTCTACACATTCTCTTCATCTCTACCATTGTTTTTCCTTTCTGTTGGCCTATTCTTTCTATTGTATCCTCCCATTTAATCCTTGGTCTGCCTCTTCTCTTTCTTCCTGCCACTCTCATTTCCATCACCTGTTTAACCTTCCTTTGTTCTCCCATACGATATACGTGCCCAAACCATTTCAATTGCCTTTCATTAATCACCTCTGTTAATGCTTTTCTCATTTTAACTTCTTCTCTTATATAAAACCAAAAATTTTCCACAGCATGTTTCCTTAAAATGACTTGTAACGGTGAAATATTTTATGAGTAATTCATATAATATTAACATAGTTAACATCAGGGAGAAGACTGAAGACTGCATATTTTTGGACGATTAATACTTCCCACTCCGCTTGGCTCGGCTTGGCTGTAGCAACAAAAGAATCTACCTGCAACCCCCCCCCCCCGCACCGATGGCAAGAATACCTCAGGTCCCAGCGCTAAACTCGTCAGAGGAAGACAGTAGCCAGTCGATAGCCGATAGCTAGTTTAGCACGGTCGTAGCGCGGGCTAGCGAAATATTTATGAATAGTACCATATGAGTCCCCTTTTTTCCTTATAACGTCCTCAATTCTGCGATAGGCTACATACTCTGAAACACTTTGGTTGTAATAACCTCTTTAGGCATTTCATTTTTCACCAGTTCCCACAAAATCCTGCGTTGATTGACTTGCTTCAAATCCAGATAATTTTCATGACGTGGGATGCGAAATCTAATAAACATCGCAACGTAGAAAAAACATTGCCTACAGTCGAGCCGTTCTTATTTCCGGCAGCAAATCACACAACAGCTTCTGGTCAGCTGACACGCTGCTTCACTGGCAATGGTTGTCGTCAAGGTTATGCAGACGACATACCGCTTCTCGCTCACGGTGGATGTTACTGTGTTGTCAAGTCTACCCTTGTACTCTTAACGAAGTTTTAGCACGTGTCTAGTCTTAAACATTGAACGAAAAATTATTTCCTACGATAAATAATTAGTAATATATGAATACATAATATTATATATTACTGTTATTGTTGATCCTAGCATCCCAGGACACATAAGACTTACCATGTTGTGCTTGCTATAATTGGCTTTTCCGACCATTTGAAATAACGATTTTCGTAAATACAGAAACAATATTAGAAATTACTAAAATGGGAGAAAGCTGTAAAATATAATAAATAAACATTTTTTTTATGTGAATGAATAACTAAAACCACACAACCTATAAATTAAGTAAAATATGTTAGTATTAGAAATTTTGTCATAATAAGTTATTGCTACATAAAAAAAATTACACGAAGAACCTTGCCTACCGTATTGTTCAATTTAGAGGTGCTACGCCTAGATCGCTACAATCATTGTTGGTACCTGCCGCTGCCATAGTTCTCAGTTGATTTTCTTCTTTGTCGGATTCTCCGTACTTCTCTGTCGTTATTTGAGAAACCGTGAACTTGTTCACATCACACGCATCAGCTGTTCATTGCACCACTTGCATTAAAGGCAATAAACTATCCTTATTTTCACGTTCATTTTCGAAATAATATCTAACGCCAAGAATCATTTCTCTGCTTTGCGAATTGATGGTTTTCCGACTCCTCCGCGGCATTATGATGCTCAAAACTCAGCGATAACACAGCACTAACAACAATAACACTGCACTACCGACTGATTGTTCGACAACCTTCTATTAGAATTGCGTTCGTTCACTATTGGCTTGACAGAGATTTAGCAACACCGCTATTGCCTACCTTCTTCGCGCCAAAAGTCGAGAAGGCGTGGCTACGCCGGAAATAAAAACGGCTCTACTATAAGTGAGTGTGGATACTTCGACTATAAAATAATATAATACAAAATCAAACATGAAACGTCGCGGCCCTGTACGGCCCAGGTGGCGTGGGTCGTGTAAATGTACCTAGAAAGAGAGAGGTTAAACTGAGAGAAAGAAGAATAAGAAGAACATGAAGCAATTTTAATTATGTTTTACCATTCTCAACAGCTCTTGGGGAAAATTTTACAGAATAGCTTCGTCGACAGCGAACAGTGCAACAGTTTTGAAAGTTCAGCTTTCGTGTAACAATCACTTGCTCCATCTGTTGCAGAGTCATGTCTGGGAAAAGTGCCTGGGTCCTGCCGCTGCTGCTCTCTGCCGGCGTGCTTCTGTACCTTATCAACACGATAGAAGCAAGAGCTCCTGTTGACTGTCTGTAATGTAGCGAATAATTTTTTACAAGAAGTTAAGCAAGCGAATAATCTGAACAGCAGAAATAATAAGTTGTTATTCGCATTTAAAATAACATATTAACTCAAATGACTGCTTCGTTTTAAATTATCCAAAATATTGACGCATGATTAGATAATAAAATATATCAAACATGATTAGATCACAGTCTACTATATACAGTCACGAAGCTTGAATTTTGAGGGTACCAAAAACAAAAGACTGTGACGGTACTATTTCGCATTGCCTGTAGTGAGGCGATATTAGCGATCCTAGTGGTGAGCAACTATCTAATGTTTGCATATTTACTACGTATTGAGCTTCGCGACTGTATATAAAGTTGACTCGTTTAATTATTAGGCAGCGGCATTCCTTTTAAGATTTGTAGGTCTTTATTGCATGCACCGATAATAAAATGAAAATGCGACGTTGTCACGTCTTGTTTGTTGCTGCTATATATTAATATAACATGGATATGTGCTAGGCTTAATTGCTCAAAGCATGAGTTAATTTGAAGATTATTTATATTATTTAGATTATTTATTTTAGATTAATTATTTAAAGAAATAATTAAATGTTTCTCCATAAGGAAAACCGGAAAGTTTGACTTTTTGTAATAATTCTTTTATTGTTAAGGATTGGCCCTTATTGTAAGAACTATATATTTCACGGCGAATGTAATCACACGTAAAACCATCTACTTTATTAAATTTTGTGACTTTGTGTCCACGCTTTTTAGGTGTCTTAGGTCCCTTTTTTTACAATTTTACTTACAGTATTTCTATTTAATTTAAGAATTTTAGATGTCTCCGAAATTTTTCCTTGACCTAAATTGTTTTTCAGAACATACGTGTGAGCATTGCACACAAACGTTTGACACTGCTTACATAATTTTGGTCTAGCTTTTGAATTTGAATTGTTATTTAACTCTGATATATTATTATTATTATTATTATTATTATTATTATTATTATTATTATTACCATCGTCGTTATTGACGTTCATGGGTGTCGGTTCCGACACTTCACTCGCTTCCCACGGCCTCCACATTTTTATTATACACTGAACTGTAATATAATTAATTTTCACTGTGAACTAGAACAAGACACACTGCTAAAATTTGCAACTCCGCGTGGAGTATTGGAGCGGCCTTCAAAAGACTTGACGACGACAATGGACAGCGACATAATTAAAATTATTGAAACTACAAAGCTTCCGTCCTCTTTGACACCGCTAGCCTACTAATTGAACGTGGCTACTTTTACTAGACTGTGATTAAATGTTGAAATTCTGTGGTGTTTGGGTCAAGGGAGATAAGTCATAAAATTGAGTTTGGAGATAAATGAAAATTAAATTTGGAACCCTTATTACAAATCATTTTCTACACAAATAAAACACATCAATTGCTAGTATTCTTTTGATTTTTGCACACTCACTTCTATAATTTAACTTGTGTGTTCATCTGCGGAACAAATTCTATCTGCGAAAAAAAAAGACATCACCCTTTACCCGAACACCACAGAATTAGCCTCTAAACCCATTGAATTTCATTCAGCATACGGGTACGTATGACAAAACTCGAAATTCTTACACTGCCATAATATTGTTCCTGAGAATTTATTGTCTATTAATATGCAGGTATTTAGAAGAGGAATGAAGAACAGCAGCATGGTATAAAATTATTTAATGCCATTACATAAAATTTCGGTCTCTAGGACTTAGATAACTTCGACACAGAATGTTCAAAATTATAATTACTGTTCATTATGAAATTACTCTGAGGGAAACACAAAAGAAAGACGTCAAAAACATACCCACAGCTGTTGTTGCATCAACCTATAAACGTTACATATAATCAGACGGATTTCCTCAAATCCCCTGTCATTTTCCTTCAGAATATTTATAGTCACTTTTACTGTTAGATCATATTGTAAATTTTATTACTGAACAACAATGTAATTTTATTATCTCAACAATAACTCTTCACTCTCTACAATTTAATTTCACTCCCGCCAACAATGGGATTTGCTCTCCGCACAGCAACACAGCGTTCGTTTGTGCAGCCCACAGACGACAATGACAATTTACTTGGACTATTACGAACAACAATGGACTGTTAATCTTAACTAATATTCACAAAGCACTATTTACAACACAGAACTGTCAGTTCTCAGTTCACAGCTCGTTTGTCTTGGCTAGTTCTTCTAGCTCAGTCACTCGCGTTCACAGAATCTCGAACCCCAGACCTTCAGAGACGATCCGCTGAACTTCGAACTCAGGTCCCCCAACTGCGGTCCACTGCACTCGAACTCCGGGCTTCAGGCTCCACAGTTACGGACACAACTCAAGTCGCGCTCTGGTCTCGAAGCTGGCTTCACTGCTACACAAGACTGGCTTGCTGTCCACTGACTTACTCTCTGACTGACTGACTGAATGACTACTCAAGTTCACTCGCGTTTCTTCTTTTATAGCTAAACCATAGTTACGAGAAATTTCTACGGGTGTCCAGAGATAGCTCTCTCGAATTATCTGGATATCTCCACTTCGACGGACTTCTGGACGATTCGGGAGGGTCCCCCCCCCTTCACTCCGCACGTAGCAGTTTGCTTCCTTCCTCACTCGGCAGTAGCAGATGCGCGCGCAACCTCCCCTCGCCGCGTTGCCGTAATACACCCCCTCTGCCCTTCCTCCGTCGGTCGTGAGATCGAACCTCACGTGGCCGTCACAATATTATTGAGACTGTTGGCCAGTAGTAGTGAATTGTTGATAAATTTGGTTTTCATTTTCCTTACATCTATCGAAACTTGATTCTTTACAGTTTAATTCTGCATCTTAACGTACAGTCTTAAATAATTTACAAGAGTGGTGCGATGTGTAACAATAAATTGTTGTGATAAATGCGTAAACCGAAAAAAAAATATATCTGTGCGAAGGAACTATGGAATTCACAACACATTCTCAGCTTCAGAATTCTAGCTAATTAAAGAAATGATACCCCTGAATTGTTCATTCTTTATCCGTAATATTCTTTTATCCTTAAAACTAAAGAATAATTGTATTTTAAAAACAAATTCAAATTAGTCTAACTCTGAAAATATTCAGATTAGGACAAATGTTCATATGACTTTTCTGTTCAAAATATCTTCGGAAATAAGTCCAGTAAGTGACGGTAAATCCTCGTGAATCACCCTGTAGTTTATAATCTTAGGTTAGCACATTAATGTAAATAATAAATTATTATTTCCAGGGAATATCCCTACGCACCGCAATGTAGAGGGCAGATGGAACCGGATTCCGGAAGGTAAACTATTATGATGCAACAATCTTTCTGCTAATTTCACATGTTTTCTATCCTCATCTTTCTGCTTTAGTAAAGATTAGGCTATTTATTTTCACCATATAATATTCAATATGGAGGATCGGCAGTTTCCCACAATGCATCACTCCTTTACGACGATTTTGTCCTAACGACGCAATTTAAATAATAAAGAAATTAACTACTATTTAGTCCCGACGCTGTTATTTCCGTCGTGACTCCGCCTCTTTGCTTACGTCTTAGAAAGTGAAGGCTCTATAAAGTCTAGGTAGGTAGTATCGTTCGCCATTTTTGTTCTTACGTTGCCGAGCTACCATACGAGGAATCTATTTGCCACACCGTTAAACATTATCATGTCGTAGCTCCTATGATAATAAATCAAACGCAATGTAATTCAGCAAATAATTGAGCGGCAAATAACGTCTTCGTGTGCTTTCTGCGAACGCCAACGAAAGAGCTAAAATGGCGGGCGATTATATTAAGTATTTATCGAGCCTTAAGAAATGAATCAGCGACTCACAAGACGCACACGTTTAAATGTAGCCGACCTGCAACGCGATTGGCTGCCGGAAATTAGAGCGACGGGACTTTATAGATGCCATTAGCTTCAATTTCTTCTCATTTCTCCCACTTATTTGCTCTTTCTTTCTTTTTTTCTTTCTTTTCATCGCCTCTATCATCTGATTATACAGGCTGTAAGCGGTATAAGTACTGTCATTTTCATAGTAGTCGAGAACGGTCTACAGAATCAAAAAATGTTCATACAACATAGGGTCAAAACTTGAAAGTTTTCCCAGAAAAAAAAATATATTATTTTCTTATTTGATTTGCGTTATACTGCTTATATCGCTAGTAAAATTACGAAAACTATTACATTAGTAGGTACATCTATACTTGTTTTTTTGAAAGATGGGACATGACAGTTGAGCGGCCGAGCTTGGAACTATAGTGCCATGTTGCCAATATGGACTACCACGCTGCCAGCTGATGGAAGCTAGCAATTGTCGTGAAGATGGCTGACGTTAAAACATTAATTGACAATTGACGCCAAGGTAACAATCGACAGAGAATCAAAGATGAAACGTACCAATGCTAACATCATGTGCACAATAAATATCGCCAAGAAAGCTATTAAGCACTCGCCAAGTGGGAATTGTAAGTTTGGCAACTCAACCGCTGTTACCATAGCAACAGGCCTACCACGCTATGTGGCATTCAGTTGTTTTTCCGATCGCAACGCTCCTGTTATGTCCCATCTTAAAAAAAAACAAGTTATAGCAAAGAGTTTATATTAGTTCAAATAAATATTTGTGTTTTCCATTACGTTTTCGTGAAATTAAATAAAAAATATATGCTTAAATTTGTTAATATTCTGGCGTGAGAGACGTGGCAACGTTCAGCAGGCAGTAGTCTGCACAGACATAAGTACGAGTCAGCTTATTTTAAGTTCCCTGTCCATAGGTATACTGACGAGCGGATGACAGTTCAGTACAGGGTATTCGACAAACAATTTACAATGTCATTTACAATTTAGGGATATTATTATATATGCTATTAATTTAGGAGAAAGTCGTCCCAATTGAAATGAGATGTACCGTTAACGTTTCCTCAAAGAAGGTTACCTAATCGGCGAAATTTTGTAGCAGTTTCTCAACGATTATTAGAAACTAGAAGTCTCTTACCCCGTTTCGAAAATCACACAATCAGAAATTTCTTTAAAAACTATTCTGCTTTACGGAAGCGGGAGAGATTAAAATGTTGCATTAGAAAAAACGTTCGTGTGACTTTGAGCAGTAAACTATTATTGTTTATTTTTTAGACGTACAATTAAAAAATGGGCGGTCGGGTAGCTCAGTTGGTAGAGCAGCTGGCTACGGACTGGAAGGTCCGGGGTTCGATCCCAGGTGGTGACAGGATTTTTTCTCGTTGCCAAACTTTCAGAACGGCCCCAAGGTTCACTCAGCCTTCTATAAAATTGAGTACCGGGTCTTTCCCGGGGGTAAAAGGGGTCAGAGCGTGGTGCCGACCACACCACCTCATTCTAGTGCCGAGGTCATGGAAAGCATGGGGCTCTACCTCCATGCCCCCCAAGTGCCTTCATGGCATGTTACGGGGATACCTTTACCTTCTTCTTCTTTTTACAATTAAAAATGGAGCAATATTGTTACATAAAAAGTAAATTTTCCATAATGTTCTATTAATGAGATTGGAAGTTTGTATTTGCTGCTCGTTTTATATACAGTAAGCAACAGTGTTATCCTGGTCCGCTTCTGCGTTAGAACAGAGGGTCTGTTTTGTACCGGTATGTCTGTCCCCGCTTGAGCTGTGCTGTATACTTCTAAACCCCCTCCTCACCGCTTGAGCTGTACTGTGTACTTCTAAACGCCATTCTCCCATCCAGCAACATTGCAAAACGTCTAATATAGTAAGCTTTAATAATTAGTAAAATATTGCAATTAGAAAAAAAATGTAAGGACATTTTTTCTTCCTTATGACATGAATAATCATCAGTTAAAATAATGGCATTTATATCCCTTACAGCCTGTAGTTGTACCTAACTCATCTAACTTACTCTACTACACATTATTTGGTCTTATAGGCTTTGACGTTAACAACTTTTGTCAGGTTTACTACGCTGACATCTAGTTGTTACATAAGGAGTCGCGTCATAATTCCCATTCGAATTGCATTAGCTGCTGTACTGCCATCTCGTGTTCGTTTACGGCGGACTGGTGGCGATCCTGACGGTTGTTCTCTTTAAAGTGCTGCCGATTTTAACATAGCGATGAGTTATCTGTTACATATAATTATGATCTAGGTCCAGCGGCTGTTCCTCTATATGAGCACAGGAGCACGTGAACACCTTAAAAACCAATAATCATACGTATTACTGTATTAATATTATTACCGGTACATCTATTACTTTCCAATGCGAAATGACGTTCCTACATTTTTCGTCTCGAGAGAATGTCCTGTCCGTGTGTCGTGTGTCTTTAAATCTCCATTGGACTGGTTGACAGCAGTTCGCACAATTTTTCTCTAGTAGGGTGGAATAGCCTGAGGCGAGAATATTTTCTGGTTTGTTACAATGGTTACAATAGCTCTGGCTCGCACAAGTCTTAGGCCCGATTGTATAAACTATTTAATCTTAGATCAGAGGTTAAATTGATCCTTGTTTCAGCTGAACTTGGAATTTTGTGTTGTATAAAGTCTAATCTGAGATTAATTTGTCTCAAACTAAAGTCAACTTTGACTGAAGAAATTTCTCCGATTAAGTTAGATGATCCAAGTTCAGTTATTTATTTTCTGTTTGAAATATACGAGTGACAGATTGTGCAAATAAAATATCCATTATTATTAATATTAATAGATATGATAGGTACATTTATATATATTTCTTTCAATTTCTTGCCTTAATACACAAACAATCTTATATTTTATAAGGCTCTATCGTGTTCAGCAGTATCAAATAACATAACCTATAATTATATTATGTTAATAACAACCATTAATTATTAATGGATATGATAGGTACATTCATAAATTTTCAATTTACTGTATTACTAAACGAAAATTGTCGTTTTATAAAGCTTTATTATGTTTAGCAGTATCAAACACCATAACATGATAACAACTCGGAGAACAGTCAACCTTCTTCTTATTGTCCGCCATTATTTATATTGCACAAAAAACTAGTGTCTCCAACAGAGTATACGGAAAGTCGCCAAAAAGTAGTTGTAAAGTCGCTAGATTTCTCATTATCAACAAAGAAAGATTAAATTTTGTCACTATTGGGGTGCTAAAAAGGTCACTAAATCTCTATTTAAGCAATATAAAAGTTAAAAGAAATTGTTGTTGAAAAAGAGTTAAAGTCGCTAGATTGGTAACACTGAAAAAAAAAAACCTGTATAACATGGTCCGCGCATCACGTATTTCACCTGTTTATGCGATGTTGCCAGATCCTTTTCACGTGAACTTAGATTGCATTTGAACCAAGGTAATTGATCGCAGAAAAGTTTTATACAATAGAAGAAGTGTCTGAACTCGGTTCACTTTTCGATGTACGATCAAAGTTGATCTTTAGTCAGGGAGTTTTATACAATTGGGCCTTAACGTGCTAGTGACAGAGAAAGAGAGATGCTCCATCTCTCTTGGGTGTGGCATCCTGTTCCTTTCTTCCTCTTTCCTCGTTTTCTCGCTTTACTTTTTCTTTTCAAAATACCATTATGCGCGGGGACTGATTCTGTTGTCTTTTGTTCAGCAAAGTAAGGAAAATACAAGAGCTGCATTGGTGCGTATTGAGAGTTGAAACAGTAACATTTCAAGTTTGGAAACGGACGTGTATGAAATTGTGATTGTGTGGAATTAAAAAAGGATTAAAACATTCCTCCGTAACACCATGGCAGAAGATCGATTAAGTACATTGGCTATGTTAGCAGTGGAAAAAAAACTTATTAACATGATATAATAAAGTTATTGATAAGTTTGCATCTCTCAAAACTAGGCGCATGGAGCTTCTCTACAAATAAATCTAGATCTTCAACACCAACTACAACAGCAATGAAAATGAGTCCTATGAATTAATTTTTCTCTAAAGTCCCGGGTTCGATACCCGGCCCCGGAACAATTTTTCCCTCGAAATTATTCAAATTAACTTTACAGGGAGTTATTCCTGAAAGCTTAATTTGCATAATACACATCACTGTACGTAACAGAAAACCACAATTTAAAGTCACACAGAGTTAGTGTGCACTCAAATGTTGGTTGCTTGACGGTTGTAGCCCACTTTGAGGTCTGTGGATATAGAGGGAAAAATTGGATCGGTGTCGGGTAGAGTTCCCGGGTAGCTCAGTGGGAGAGCGTTGGTACGTTTAATCAAAAGTCCCGGGTTCGATACCCGGCCCCGGAACAATTTTTCCCTCGAAATTATTCAAATTAACTTTACAGGGAGTTATTCCTGAAAGCTTAATTTGCATAATTTTACTCTACTTTTGTTTAATGGTTTTAATTTTGGTGCATGAATAGGTTAGAACTCGTTTATCTCTGACGTGTGATTCAGCTATAGGAGAATATATCAGTGTGTTCATTACTCATATTTTTTGTGAACGCCCATTCAAGAAAGGCACGAGCCGCCACTGTCTAGGTCTTAACTTACTATTTTATCATTTCAAACTACGTTTGCAGCATGTTTTCCTCTTCCATAATGCAATTTGTTATTCACTACGTTACGAAAGCAGATTAAGAATCATTTTCTGAGATGTTCGTCGTATAGCTAGGCCTACTGTTCATGACATATGAGATTAATTTTATTATCCATGAATATCTATAGAATTAATTTGTTTCAATCCAAATTGGACACAAATAGTTACAACTCTGTTTAAATCCATAGCTTAGACCAGGCCTGGGCGCTAATAACTCAGTTGAATCATTGCAGACTACCCCTTAACTCCCCACTGCAACTTCCCCGGCTGAGACAGTATATTTTGGTGCGGAACGAATAGACAGGAAGTTTAGTGACGGATTATATCAGGCGGGGATCATTAGCATTTACTAACTTTCGGCTCTCGCTGGTCGCCTAAAAACCAACACTGATACACAGAACCTTATGGACGAGGATATCTCCGTCCTTTTCACTTTCTCTCTTATGCCTATAGGCTACTTTACTACTGGGTGTTCAGTTCAAAATGTGTCATGGCTCGCTGTATGCCGTCATGTGGCTAGCCGATGAGCCTAGAGAATTCAATCTTCCTACACTTCCGCAGAGGTGTATAACCTAAGAGGCAGAGAAGTTGCCTAGCAAGTACGGCGTTCATTCTGAAGAGTACGTACCGATACGTACGGTAACGCCGGTAGTGGCAGGAATGTGAACTGTTTGGAAATACGTACTGTCGGGATATGGGGAGAGGGTTAAGACGATTACTTACGTATTTGTTGACATTAACTTCGACGGTCAACATGGACACGGAGCATTTGATTTGTGTTACCGTACGCAACCGATGATAACAAATATCCTGCGTACGGCTTGCCGGCGCAAAACACAGTTCGAAAGAGGTTATGGTAGCACACAGACCGTACAGACCGCCATCTGTTGCTACGATGTTCAAGTTATACCGTACACGTTCTAAGCTCAGATTGAAGTACGCCTTAAATAATAGGCAACTTCTCTAACATATAAGCTAAAACTCGCTTCAAATCGGTGACCCAACAACAGTGACGTCATGACACACTTTGAAATGAACACCCAGTAGAACATTACAATAACAAGAAACTTTCTTTTATCAGTACTGTCACATTAAATAGGATATTAGCAATGAAGTTGTATTCAAATGGATATAATTAAAGGCACACAAATACAGCATTAACTGCCAAAAATTCATTAGTTCAAACACATGTAAGCAGGCATTAAGCAGGCTTACATATTACATAACTGAGCAATGTTTACCTTGGAGTCCGTTTGTGTCTGCAGGAGAGTGTTCGACCTGGAAGATTATCCAAGTGAATTCGGACGAGACGTGGACGGGTTCTTCATCGGAGAACCCTTTGACGGAGACTACCTGGTGGTAAGGATGCAGTGTTACCAATCTAAAGGCTGACAATTCCACTACATTCGTTAAAGTACCCAGTTGAGCAGTACATAACGAAATGTCAGGTTCGTTCCAACAGCAGTCAGGAACCGTCCGTAACCATCGTGAGCATGCGCAGTACAGAAAAGGCGTTCCAACACAATCCGAACCAGTCCTGAACCGGAAACATGTACTGCAGTCGGGCGTTCCAACAAGCTTTTGACAAGGGTTCGGAACGCTCAGAAATAGTCCGCGGATTGAGGCATGTACGGAAGAGTACGCAAGACGCGCATGCGCATAATCTCACCAACATCTGGATACTGAAGAAAGACATGATCGACTGTTCACATCAATGAGGTTTAAGATGAAAAGTGATAGTGCAGACGAATAATAAAACTAGAGATTTAATTTAAATTTTCGCCAAAAAGAAAGGGACTGGAAATTATTTGGGTATTCAAATAGTTTATTACAATTACAACATGCAGCTTTGATTAAAAGTGTAATTAATAACGTACATACATTAATAATTTAAAAAAAATAACTATTTTTAGATGAGAGTCCCCCAGTACACGACATTGAATTAGCGGAATTCTTGCCTTCCATATTTTTTGTCATCTTTTTACAGAAAATGTTCGAAATTCTATTTTCTGCAATTTGAATTAAGTAGCTGCGAAACGATAATAATAAGCATCCCGTTCTTAGCAAAGATAATCACAGTTATAGCATCTCTGGATTTAGTACATAACGATCCGCGAAAGCGTTCCAACAGCGTACAGTCCAGTTTCAATCCCATAGCAGATGCTCAACTAGCGCATGCGCATAAGATGGTACAGGAACCGTACATGAACTGATCCATGAACCGCTTGTTGGAACGAACCTATCAGCACACAGGGGGCAACATTATTATTATTATTATTATTATTATTATTATTATTATTATTATTATTATTATTATTATTACACTAATTCTTCTGTTATTTCTTGTCCTTCGCTGAAGAGTCGTGACCTGAATCAATTCTAACTAATACTGTGTATTCATGGGAAAGAAACTTTCTCTCGATATTTCGGTCACTGTATGAAACCAGTGCCCACGCAGCAACGTGACGAATTTGGAGTTACAATAAGTAGCGAAATCATGTTCCGAGAGCCAGCTATAACGTTGGGGGAATCATGCTGCGATCATATCGTGTAACGGTAGTTCAAGAATTGTATTCCATCCTTATTTCAAAGCGTTTACATGTCGATTTTTAACAGGTTATGCGAAGAGAGAGATCTATTCAGAAGGTTTATCGTCTAAAGGCAATTCCGTACTAAAAGAATACGACTTTATTTGCGATCGTTTTTGTCTCTAGCAAATGGCTATGCCATAGTTCAGTTCCAATATCGCTCAAGATTCTCTTTCGTCTTTATACGTCATTTCCTGTTTATTATCTTGTCCAATATACCTCATATCTGTTTCTCTAAACTTTTATACTAATATTTTTAATCTCATCATATGGAACAGAAAACTGGATGCAACAGTATATGGCAATTTTTTTTAATGTAACCTCTCTTTGGTTTAGGGGCTTCTGTCATCCAATCTGCTTTCAAAAAAAAGTTAGAATTTATAAAACAGTTCTATTACCGGTTGTTCTATATGATTGTGAAACTTAGACTCTCACTTTGAGAGAGGAACAGATGTTAAGGATGTTCGAGAATAAGGTGCTTAGGAAAATATTTGGGGCTAAGAGAGACGATGTCCCAGGAGAATTGAAATAGTACATTATGCAACGAGCCTATAATGATAGTAATTAAGAAAGCGAGTATGGATGTTTATGAAACGAGCGCAAGCGAGTTTCATAATTTTCATACGAGCTTCTTAATTACCATTATAGGCGAGTTTCATACGACTTTTTATGCTCGACCATATTTCTAACTTGAAATTATCGGTATTCAGATGTATATATTTTATTTGTATCTGACAAGATCGGAAGTGACCTTGTTCTAGGTCGTGAATTGTGAGATGTGCGCAGACGCGAAAGTATTGATTTTTTTCCGAGGAACAATAATGTCATTGGCCTTGATGTATAATCCCGTTAAACTTGATAATATTATAATATTATAACCTTGATTATTGAATTCGACATTGAAAAACGAGATGACATATTGAATTTATTTGAATATTATTTGCAATTAACGCTAATTATTATAGTAATAGAACATAACCTTCTGCGACAGTATTGGATTTCCAGCCTCCGTGACTTTTCGCTAATTCTCTTTCGATTGCATTTCCGAGAATAATCGATACTTGCGGTTTTTTAACGGTACAAAGCTGACTTCTCATTGGCTGAACACATGTAAGCTGAGTTATCATTGGCTGAAGACCTTGTACTTTAATGAGTAGGTGTACTTTAATGACATGCATTAAAGGACTGCTACCAAGTGTATAATTAGTACATTTCGGCATGGTCGAGCATAAAAGTTACACAACGCAGAACTGCACACATAGTATTCTTCACTTAACATACTTAGGAACATTGGGCTACATCCAGACGTTTAGGATGGGCAGGGCATGTAGCATGTATGGGTGAAATCAGAAATGCATATAGTGTATTAGTTGGAAGACCTGAGAGGAAAAGAATCTTTTGGGGAGGACGAGACGTAGATAAGAGGATAGTACTAAAACAGATTTGAGAGAGGTGGGATATGATGGTAGAGACTGGATTAATCTTGCACGGGATACGGACCGATGGCGGGCTTATGTGAGGACGGCAATGAACCTCCGGATTGTGTAAAAGTCATTTGTATGTAAGCAAGTCGACTTTCTTATTTAACAGATACGTAAAAGTTCTTTTTCACACACATATTATTTTGATGAACGAAAAAGATGTTTGACTACAAAATCTTATCACAGCCCAGTTTATTATAAGTAGACTTCGTGGAATTGCCACGAGAATTGCAAGGTTTACTGCGCACGCAGTATAGACTGTATGAGAAGGTGGCGTGCAACGGATGGAGTATGCCTCTGATGTAAACACTGAGTAGTATACTGCTGTTACAATAAAACCTGTATCCTGCATTCAAGAAATATAATGAATGATTATTGAAGTAGGAAATGTCTAAACATGTGAATACACAATTATTTTATGGTGAGATATATTAACTCTTAAAATTTAATGTAAGATACATCATCCTTGAATATGTGCATTGCAGTGAAGAGTTACGTACATTTTGAGCGACTGCAAATTAATCTCCTCCGATGGTCACTTAAACAGTTTTTATTTTCGGAAAATGTACGTTCAACATCACAGGATGTAATACATACATATTTGAAGAACGAAAAGTCACTACTGTTTAGTACACCAACTTCAGATGTCTTGTCGTGACCTGATGGTACATTATTTATAATACGAAGTTGTGAATAGGCAGAATTTTTAGCAATAATGTTTCTCAACTTACATTTCACTTTTTCTGAAATTAGTGAATTGTTATTTTGGATAACGGTTTGTGATACTTTTTCCACTTATGAAGAGCTTCTGAGAGTTGTAGTTTAGACGATTCTAACAGGATGATGCTTTTGGACACGATTTTAAAATTAGAATCAATGAACAGAATATCTTCCAATAGCTGTTCAGAAGGCAATGATTTTACTGCTGCAACAGCGGAATTGTCTATGCTATCCAATGCATCAATTACCTCCATTATTTTGCCGTAATGTTCTGCATAATTATTAACAGCATCCAACCACATTCCCCAACGGGTCAAGACTGCTGCGGGGGTAAGGATTTTCCAGAGGCAATTGTTTGGAACAACAACACTCTCATTGTAGTATGTTTGATTAAATTCTTGTCTGCACTGAACAAATGTTAAGCTTTGACTATTCCAACCACAGTAATGCAAAAACAAGTGCTTACATAGGTATACATTAGCTGTAGCTGCTCTATCTATTTGGATCGGTCACAACTCTTAACATGAACTGCTTATACTACGAGACCGGGCGGTCCCTCACCTCCTCTATAGTACCGTACATCGGCAGCCTGATTGCATGATGTGTGTGGCAATTCAACGATGTCTAATTATAAGTAAAATTAATATTGCTTCTTTGCGATTTGCAGGAATATTAGCGCAGCTGCAAAAGAACCAGGGACTCCCAAGTGCCGTATGACTACTGGTATAAACTCCATGCCCTCGTGTGTGCCAGTCTGTTTCTGTTCTATTTGAATAAAGCAAGTAAATGAGAAAGCTCGTTAAACACTTATTTTGAACCTACTTGATTTCTTCTTTTATTTCCATTATTCCTTCCCTTTTCCATTTCGTAGTTGCTTTATTCATAGGGTATCGGTAGTTTGAAAGACAAAGTGTTTCACATGAATCCGCACACATTTGGAGGAACTCCAGGCTAATACTGAGCCTCAAATAAGAATTTCAGCTGATGAGCATAGACTACTGAGAGTCATATAATCTCGTCATATGAAGCTTGCATACGAGCGTAAAAACAACACTTTTCAACACCTAGTGTAAAGTACGTTTTATACTCCATTTCTGCTTCCGCCATTGTAAGAAACATTTTACTGACTGATGCTCAACCTGTGGACCGGGAGCCACATCCCGTGCTACGGCAGTCATATACTGGGACATCACTTTATTTTTACTTCAATTTTTATTGTACCTTAGTTTTTAATGTACTTCACTCCCACTCCTACTAATGAAGTTCAACCGTCCTCCACACAGATTCAAGACCGCATATACAGTCATAGTAGCCTTACCGTCACAGTACGTTCCAAAAATATGTTCATGTTTTCCAATGACGAAAGAGCTTTCAATATTGCATCATTTTCGCATAGGTACTTTCGTCCATTTGCCTACGTCGCATTCCGGTTTTCCCCACCACCTTCTATTCGCCTCTCTGTAAAGGCTAGTGGCTGGACTGTCTTAGCCCATTTCTGAGAACATTAATTTCTGTTAGGAATTGGACATCTACGTAATATTATACCCATACAACTGTTTAAAATAACTTAAATAAAAGGGCATCGTTAAGTAATTAACTGTCACGTGATTTCCCTCATTTCTACGATCCTCCAACATAAACACTTGGACGGACAGTAGATAGCATGTCTGAGTAATTTTATCTTTTCGGATCGAGCAGAAGTGAAGATTGAATTTTCATTACGTAAGGTACTCTTTTACAGAGTAGAATTATTTCAACATGAGTTACTAGTACGAAGGACGAAACTGATAATTGGAATTACACAAATTAGAACTGAAGCCTGTATCGAAAGGAACCGCCACCATTTTGAAAAATGTGTTTAAATATCCATATTATGATTATTTTTCAATTTAACTTCATTCTCTATAGTGTATGCTAATGTGCTGTAGACAGTATAATATACACTGCATAATGAATACGTCCGCATGGACAGCTCAGTTCGTGAGTAAAAACACTCATTGTTAATACTGTACTGTATTTTGATTAAACAAAAACCTAATGAAAATTATCAAACTCAAAAGAGTGATATTTCCTGGTTTACGTAAATGGATAAATTACTTTTCTTCCCTCCTATACCTAGTAAAGTGATTTGTTTGTATATTACACCATCGAACTCCAGTAGTGGAAGGGGGTATCAACCGTTGATCCAAAGGTATAGCCAGGTTAATATCAGAAATGTTAGTAAAAATAAAATGATGTCCCTGTATATATTAAGGAACCTGCTACTTCATTTCTAAACATCACATCACATCACATTGGCCGAACGACTAGCACAGCGGCATTCAACTACAGATTTTCTAGGTTCAAGTCTCAATATCTCCAACTGGAATAAGTTTGTGGCAGAAAAATATCGAATACTTTCTCCTTAAATTACAACATCCTTATCATTAGACTTCGAAGTTGAGGCCCACACCTATGGAGTAACGGTTAGCGCGTCTGGCCGCGATACCAGGTTGCCCGGGTTCGATTCCCGTTAGGGGCAAGTTCTTGGTTGGGTTTTTCCTCAACCCAATAGGAGCAAATGCTGGGTAACTTTCGGTGCTGGACCCCGGACTCATTTCACCCGCATTATCACCTTCATCTCATTCAGACACTAAATAACCTGAGATATTGATAAAGCGCCGTAAAATAACCTACTAAAATAAAAAAAAAATCGAAGTTGAGGCACATAAACTCTGAAGTTACGTGCACACAGAATAAAGCAATGTTCACAGAGCAGCTGGCAAGGTAGTCCTCTCCCATCATACAGACAACGTATCAGTTGGAGATTTGCAATGTAGGCCAAGGGAATATAAAATTTTCGCCAGAAAGACAAACGTAAATATTATGTGGGCCAGAATCCAATGCATTATCGTCTCTCTAGATGTAGAAAAATAGAGGTTTTGCAGAGGAATACTCGTTAAAGGGGTAATTTTTATTAATAATACAATACATTATATTTCATATTATCCGAACATACACCATTTTTTATTAAAAGCAATGTCATAAATAAAATAATTGTAAAAGTAAACAGAGAAATAATCTTGTCTTAAAAAAATAACATTAATATAAAAGACACAACATCTAGATAAACATTCAAAAAACAATATTATGTTCTATAAATCTAACTCCCGCATGAGTTAAACTCGTGTTTGGAGGGAAAATTGAGCATATAGTACCTAGATTGCTAAATTATTACGAACAAAGAAAGAACAAATACATTTAAACAAAAATAACTCAAATATTGTATTTATAATCCCATCGCTCTTATTTCCGATAGCCTATCACGTTGCAGGTCGGCTACATTTAAACGTGTGCGTCTTGTGATTCCTAAGGCTCGATAAATACTTAATATAAACGCCCGCCATTTTAGCTCTTTCGTTGGCGTTCGCAGGAAGCACACGAGGACGTTATTTTCCGCTCAATTATTTGATGAATTACAGTGCGTTTGATTTATTATCATAGGAGCTACGACATGATGATATTTAACGGTGCGGCAAATACATTCCTCATCTGGTAGCTCTGCAACGAAAGAACAAATATGGCGAACGATACTACCTACATAGACTTTATAGAGCCTTCACTTCCTAAGGCTAAAGCAAAGAGGAGGAGTCACACCGGAAATAACAGCGACGCGACTATAATAAGAATTCAGTATCACTAAGACGTCGAAGTGAAAGTTTCGTAAGTTAACTTGATAATAAAAGAGCATACTGAGAATCAAATGAATTATTATAATAAAGTATCACCAAATCACAATACATATTACATATATATATATATATATATATATTTAAAATATATCAGTCAAATAAATGTACACTAATTTCAATAACGTATTCTAAATATCTTTCAGTTTTAATTTTAATTCATACATTTTCTTTTATTGTACGAAATGGAAATATAAAAATTGGAAATTTATCTTTTGAAAAGGTGGAGAAGTTCAAATATCTTGGAGCAACAGTAACAAACATAAATGACACTCGGAAGGAAATTAAACATAGAATAAATATGGGAAATGCCTGTTATTATTCGGTTCAGAAGCTTTTATCATCCAGTCTGCTGTCAAAAACTCTGAAAGTTAGACTTTATAAAACAGTTATATTACCGGTTGTTCTTTATGGTTGTGAAACTTGGACTCTCACTTTGAGAGAGGAACATAGGTTAAGGGTGTTTGAGAATAAGGTGGATAAGAAAATATTTGGGGCTAAAAGGGATGAAGTTACAGGAGAATGGAGAAAGTTACACAACACAGAACTGCACACATTGTATTCTTCACCTAACATAATTAGGAACATTAAATCCAGACGTATGAGATGGACAGGACATGTAGCACGTATGGGCGAATCCAGAAATGCATATAGAGTGTTAGTTGGGAGGCCGGAGGGAAAAAAGACCTTTAGAGAGACCGAGACGTAGATGGGAAGATAATATTAAAATGGATCTGAGGGAGGTGGGATATGATGATAGAGAATGGATTAATCTTGCTCAGGATAGGGACCAATGGCGGGCTTATGTGAGAGCGGCAATGAACCTCCGGGTTCCTTAAAAGCCAGTAAGTAAGTAATTACATTTTATAATTTGTAATACTTAATATATTTCAAAATCATGCTATAAATCTTTAATCCATAATTAAGGCAGTATATTTTGCCAACAGTTGTGATGCATTCTATTTCTTATTGTAAATTTTACTTTATTTTATTGTGGAATAAAGTTAACAATATTGTATTTTAAAATGATTTAAATTGTATTTCGTTTTCGATATCCCAATGACTTCACGTTGTCTCAAACGTTTGAGCTTCCGTGCTATTACGTACGAAATCTTCAACGTCAACCATACCTACACAGACAGCACAGTGGATAGATCCGATAGACATGAAAAAAATCCGTTTCTTCCACTTATAAAAATGTATGTCACTGTAAATTCTTGTATATTTCGGAAGTTACGATCATTCTCTGTATTATGCATATCCATATATATATATATATATATATATATATATATATATATAACTTGAACTGGTAATGGAAATTACGGGAAAACGGCTGGACAGATTTTAATAAATGACCCATCATTTTGAAGCTTGGAACTCAAAGTTTTTCGAAAAAATAGTAGTTTTCAGTGAAATGTCAATTTTTAAACATAATTTTCCTATTTTCCAATTCATGGCCGACTTGATTCTCTTCGCTTTTTTGTAAAGGATAAGCGAAGCGAGCATCAAGTCGGCAGTGTTGCATTTCAGAATAAAACAAAACACATACTACAGTAAACAATATTACACGAAGGCCATGATCTGCAAGAATGCTGACATATTTAGAGCTCAAATTAAATTGGTTATTGAAAACCTAACTTACTAAAAATAATTTACAGGTTCGATTCTGTGGTGTGTAATTTTCTGAGTACAGCTGTGTATTGGATATTAAAAACTACAAAACTTGAGATGGTTTGATAATATTATTATTACCATTAGAAATGAAATATTATTGTAGTTAATGCCATAATGTGACTATTTTTCATTAATTATACATATTAATGCTATATTGATGATATGAAAGTGAAACGTTTTGGGATTATATAAGTAGATGTAGAGAATAACTTAAATTAGATTTTGATTTCTATATTTTACTGCGTGGCGGCTATATAGTATATACAGTATATGTTACTGAAAGCTATAAAACTTACGTAAGATAATAATATCATTGAAAAACAAATATTTTTATAAGTATTAATCAAGTGGTGTTGGGTCTTTTTCATATATTTAATGGCGGTGAGATATTCATATGCGTGGTTCTCTTCAGTATTGACTCGAAAGAGACACTATCTTTCATTGCTATGGAAGCAAATAACTTTCAGAATGTCTGGTATTATTCATTGAAAATAAATCTGAAAAATGTTTATTTGAACGTCTAATGAATTTAGTTTGCAGCATTTTCTGCACAAGCCACTAGTATATATATATATATATATATATATATATATATATATATATATATATATATATATTCTTACGCACTTATAAAAAATTGTTACAAATCACACGACTTTAGAAACTTCATTTACAGTTTAATTATGCATCCTAAAGTACAGTCTTGAAGAATTTATAAGAGTGGTGTGATTTGTAACAATTGTTGTGATAAATGCGTAAGAAAAATATAATTTGTAGTTAAAAATCGGAAAAAAATCTGTACAAAGCAACTATGGAATGCATAACACATTTTTACCTTCAGAATACTACCTATTAAAGAAATGATACTCCTGAATAGTAAATTCTTCATCTGCAATACTCTTTTACCCTTAAAACTAAATAATAATGATATTTCACACACAATTTCAAAATAATGTAACTCTGAAAGTAGCCTATTGGGAGTAGGACACATTTTTATATGACATTTTTTGCTCAATATGTCTTCGGAAATAAGCTTGAGTGGTGGTAAATCCTCTTGAATCACTCTGTATAATATATATAAAGTGGCTGTATCAGGAAACACTGCATAGCTGTAGGCCTATAGGGCCTTAACTCGCTTCGCATTAACTAAACACTACCCCCTTCCACTATCTAAAACTCTACCTGCTGGGAAGAGCGCTCCAAACCTCTAGCTAAAACATCAGTGAATGGACAGTATAGCCGATAGGAACTGAATACATGTCGTCACTACTGTCGGCTGGGGGATACGCGACAACTAGTTAATGTTTGTAAACAAAACGCACGGGCCAGGGATGCCTATCCTGATACAGCTACTTTAGCCGAACCTTACTCATCTCTTATACTCTTCTGATATAGAAATAAGTTTGTTCATAAAAAATAAAGGCAGGAAAATTTCTGTTTTAAATTTTCTGTCGGGTTATCATTACCTTTACACCTGCACTATTCAATTGTGTTTTCGAACTACATACTATTGGAATCTTCTTTTTCAAATAAATAATAATAATTACTTGTTCTCTCCGGGTTTAGAGGGTAGTTCTCTTCCATAAACTTGCGAATCCGTTTAACAGAAGCTTCGCTTTTCTCCACAGTAAACAGTAACTTTATTTCATTTTGTTATTTAAAGGGGAATCAGTTTTTGCTTCTCCCCAACTTCACGAATGTAAATCTACAGCTGTACATTTTCCTGAGGAATCCATGTAGCAATACCGGTGTTACAGTTGTTAAAATCCATCCCTAGCTCGAATTTGAACCCGAGAACCATGGGTCTCAGAACCAGACCACCACGGTGAGAAAATGTATTTTACCCAAAGGAGATTAGTTTTCTTCGAGTCATTCACCCAATGTTACTTACTTACTTACTTACAAATGGCTTTTAAGGAACCCGAAGGTTCATTGCCGCCCTCACATAAGCCCGCCAGCGGTCCCTATCCTGTGCAAGATTAATCCAGTCTCTATCATCATATCCCACCTCCCTCAAATCCATTTTAATATTATCCTCCCATCTACGTCTCGGCCTCCCTAAAGGTCTTTTTCCCTCCGGTCTCCCAACTAACACTCTATATGCATTTCTGGATTCGCCCATACGTGCTACATGCCCTGCCCATCTCAAACGTCTGGATTTAATGTTCCTAATTATGTCAGGTGAAGAATACAATGCGTGCAGTTCTGTGTTATGTAACTTTCTCCATTCTCCTGTAACTTCATCCCGCTTAGCCCCAAATATTTTCCTTAGCACCTTATTCTCAAACACCCTGAACCTATGTTCCTCTCTCAGAGTGAGAGTCCAAGTTTCACAAACATACAGAAGAACCGGTAATATAACTGTTTTATAAATTCTAACTTTCAGATTTTTCGACAGCAGACTGGATGATAAGAGCTTCTCAACCGAATAATAACACGCATTTCCCATATTTATTCTGCGTTTAATTTCCTCCCGAGTGTCATTTATATTTGTTACTGTTGCTCCAAGATATTTGAATTTTTCCACCTCTTCGAAGGATAAATCTCCAATTTTTATATTTCCATTTCGTACAATATTCTGGTCACGAGACATAATCATATACTTTGTCTTTTCGGGATTTACTTCCAAACCGATCGCTCTACTTGCTTCAAGTAAAATTTCCGTGTTTTCCCTAATCGTTTGTGTATTTTCTCCTAACATATTCACGTCATCCGCATAGACAAGAAGCTGATGTAACCCGTTCAATTCCAAACCCTGCCTGTTATCCTGAACTTTCCTAATGGCATATTCTAGCGCGAAGTTAAAAAGTAAAGGTGATAGTGCATCTCCCTGCTTTAGCCCGCAGTGAATTGGAAAAGCATCAGATAGAAACTGCCCTATACGGACTCTGCTGTATGTTTCACTGAGACACATTTTAATTAATCGAACTAGTTTCTTGGGAATACCAAATTCAATAAGAATGTCATATAATACTTCCCTCTTAACCGAGTCATAAGCCTTTTTGAAATCTATGAATAACTGATGTACTGTACCCTTATACTCCCATTTTTTCTCCATTATCTGTCGAATACAAAAAATCTGATCAATAGTCGATCTATTACGCCGAAAATCGCACTGATGATCCCCAATAATTTCATCTACGTACGGAGCTAATCTTCTCAAAAGAATATTGGACAAAATTTTGTACGACGTCAACAAAAGTGATATTCCTCGAAAGTTACCACAGTTGGTTTTGTCCCCCTTTTTAAAAATAGGTACAATTATGGACTCCTTCCATTGTTCTGGTACAATTTCCTTTTCCCAAATAGCAAGTACAAGTTTATAAATTTCGCTATATAATGCACTCCCACCCTCTCATTCACCCAATGTTACCATCTAAAAGTGACGCGCCGAAGCTGTGTTTATATTTATTGCTGTTTTAGCGTTGGGCCATGAAAGAAGAGCTACAGCACCATGATTAATGGAGCAATGTTGGTGTGCCAATAAGGGAAACGAGAGTACCACCTGAAAAGCTACCACCTAACATATCTAATGTTTTATTAACCTTCCATCTCCTGTATTTATACATCTTGCTCGTACCAAATACATGCTGTGATAATAAAATTTATCAGTTAGGCTATAATTTACAGTACATCAACAGCAAATTTTAAACTTTATTAACAATAAATCTTAAACTTTATGTGTAGCTAGGGCTGTATTTTAAATTTTTTCCGCCCCGGATCATTAAAAATGCTGCCCCTTCATCATAAAACATAACAATTTAAGAAAATGTATTTGAAACGGAGACATAATATAATTGAATAGTCAATATTCAAATGAAAGCAGTCAAGAAGAAGAAATAATACACAGCAAATAAAAATTAAATAGAACTTTAAATACGGATAATGATGTGAAAGTTAACGGTACTACATGCTGCATAAACTGTTAGCATAAAAATAATAACTGATGATAGGTGAAAATGAAATTAATTATGAAACCATGTGCCCAACGGTCAAATAACGAAAATTATGGAACATTCTCTTCAAATTGTTGAAGGGAAAGCCTTGGAAAAAACTCGACCCGTAAGTTTGGTAGTTTTGACGTAATGGTGGACCGCAGGACATTTACTATTAATAAATATTGAACCCTTTGTCAGTTTTACACAAGGAAGATGCCCCATACAGGGCCATATTTAAACATGGGCTAACATGGGCCATAGCCCGAAGCGGTAAATCTTAGGCGCAGATTTCTTGGACTAATATTTTTTTTGTCCTGTTTGAGATTCTGGCTGATATATACATCTATTATCAGGCAGTCAGATGAAGAACAACTATGGTTTGTATACATCTGAAGTCTGATTAGTGTAATATGTAACTAATCGGCGATAAATGCAATGGAGGGGAGAAGCAACTGGCCACCCTACCCCATTATCTCCTGGTCAAGTAGCTTCATAACTAGTACCTTATTGTTATGATTTGTGAGGTTCAGACCTATCTTCGGACGGTTGATTAAACAATTCGAACTGTGGAAATTTGAGAAGTTTTATACACGTACGTGCTGATGACTAGGTCCCAGGAAAAGTATTGCTATCAGCTTAGTATTCAACATACTGTAGCATACCTGCTTTGAGAGGGATGGGATAAATAACGATAGACAGAGTGACGTTGGTAGTTGTACAGTTTGGTTCGGGAGAAATGAAGTAATACATGAAAGTCGCATTATTTGTGCGTCTTTTTGACTAGTTTCCAGTGATTAGCTATGAAGCTTATAAAGTGCAATTCCAATTTTATTCTCATTAAGAGACCTAAATATTTAATTGTACTTGACATACTAGTAATACTACTACTTACGTATTGATGCGTTGCAAAGAACTATGATATGCATGTGCAAGACATGTAACGTGTATCATATTCGGATAACGTGTTTCAAGAAACTTAGCAGATTTCTTCATATAGCTTGCAGGATCTGCAACATATAGTAACACATTTTCGAATTGCACACATGATGGCCTGAGCAACTCCATTGCACTATCAAAAAGTTCACATATGGTGGAATAATTAACCCTGTCGAACACTTCCCTCATTAAGAGATAGGGTCTACAGCAACATTCCGCACTAAGGGCACCGACAACCATATTTGCAACATGACGTCCAACGGAGTCCATGCTTTCATCTATAGAAAGAAACCCATATCATCTCTTTTGTAATTTGCACTTCACTTCACGCAGACATTTCTCATATGCATGTTGCACATACTTCTTCCGCAGTGTTGCTTCTCTAGGAATTTGTCTTCCAGTGTAATTTCTGAAAAGCCACAGAGTTTCGCGTTTTCTAATTTGTTTAACGGAATATTTGAAGCAATAAATGCGTCACACATATCTTCGTAAAATGTTCGTTCAAGTAGTTGTGAAGGAGATTCCTGCTGTATCTTGCTTAAATTCTGTTCTCTTTTACATGAGCGTTTATGCTTATTGATATTTATATGCTTCTTAACGTTCCATGCCATGTCGGCTGCCAATTTCACGTCACACAATTCACAAAACAGTTCATTACCGTGGATGAAAAACACACTTTATTGCGTACTTTTGGTCTCGGCATTCTGAATACCCGTGTCGATTGCTTTTGACTGCGTTATACTAAGCTACGCCGGCACTACTCCTACCTGCACAGTGATGCGTGCAAGAGTCCTCGGTTCATAAACATTAGCTATACTACATCGCGCGTTTCTCTGTAAGCAATATACTTTCTCCAGGGCCTGATTATGACACGAGTATTTTACATTATTTTTATTTATCACAACTATACATAATTACTTAATACACAACAAGAAGTAACGTTCTCTCATTATAACATACACTAACCAGTCAAGATTCCATTCCAGCTGTGCGTCTAATATATTTTAAAGCTTTTAAGTCGCTACATTGTTACATAGCAGATCATGATATTTCAAACCAAAAGTAACATTTGCTGTATGCAAACATTGACAACTTGTTGATTAAATACCTGATATTCAAAGAAAATACCGTTGGTTGGAAGAAGGTAATAATTCGACTTTACTTACTTACTTACAAATGTCTTTTAATATTTCCGGAGGTTCTTTGTAGCCCTCACATAAGTCCACCATCGGTCCCTATCCTGAGCAAGATTAATCCAATCTCCATCATAACCCACCTCCCTCAAATCCATTTTAATATTATTTTCCAATTTACGTCTCGGCCTCCCCAAAGGTCTTTTTCCCTCAGGTCTTCCAACTAACACTCTATATGCATTTTTGGATTCACCCATACGTGCTACATGACCTGCCTATCTTAAACATCTGGATTTAATATTCCTAATTACGTCAGGTGAATAATGCAATGCCTGCAGATCTGAGTTATGTAACTTTCTCTCTTCTCCTGTAACTTCATTCCTCTTAGCCCCGAATATCTTCCTAAGCACCTTATTCTCGAACATTCTTAAGCTCTTAATCATCTCTCAAAGTGAGAGTAAAGTTTCACAACCATTTAGAACAATTTTTAGGCCTAATAGAACTGTCATATAAATGCTAACGCTCAGCATTTTTTGACAGCAGACTGGATGACAGAAGCTTCTCAACCGAATAATAACAGACATTTCCCATTTTTATTCCACCTTTTCAAAGGATAAATTTACCATTTTTGTATTTCCATTTCGTACTATGTTGTAGGCACGAGACCTAACCATATACTTGTTTTTTTTATTCGGGATTTACTTCCAAACCTGTTTTATTGCTTTTGTTTCAAGTAAAAATGTCGTGTTTTCCTTAATAGTTTGTGGACTTTCTCCTAACAAAGTCACGTCACCTGCATAAACATCCAGCTATTTTCTTGGCTTTTCCTAATAACATATTTTAGAGCAAATTTAAAAAGTAAAGATGACAGTGCGCCCTCCTGCTTTAGCCTGCAGTGAACTGTAAAAGCGTTAAGACAGAAACTGGCCTTCTGTACGTTTCACTGAGGCACATTTTAATTAATCGAACTAGTTTCTTGGGAATACCAAATTCAATATGACTATTATATAAAACTTCTCTCTTAAGAGTCATATACCTTTCTAAAATCTATGAATAACTGGTGTAGTGTGCCCTTATACTCCCATTATTTTTTTTTCCAATCTCTCTTGAATGCAGATAATCTGATCAATAATCGATCTATTACGCCTAAGACTACATTGATCATCCCAGTGTTGTATGCAGAATTTTGTCATGGGGGGGGGGGGTCATTATTAATTTCAACCATTTCACTATTGATTTCCACATTTCATTTTTGTGACAAAATATAGCCTATATTATTAATCTTACTCATTTAAATGAATACACAGGTTATGATGTGCCTAAAAGTGAGTGTCTGCAATTTTTAGACTGTAACAGTCTTATTTAAGTTAGACTTGGAGAAAGATTGAGTGGGGCTGAATATAAAAAACATTCAAAACTTAAATTAGAAAAGGAACAGAACCTTCCTAGGTACTTACGTAATTTTACAGATAAGATACTGCATTTTTTTCCAAGTAGCTAAAAATGAGACGGGTCATTATTTCGGAAACAGATGGAGTATATCTTCAGTGCGGTGTGATACTTCTATTACAACTAATTACGACAGTGGACAGTGAAGTTATGGAAATATCGGTCAGTGTCCACGTAATGAAAGTAATGACAAAAATAAGATTGGAAATGAAATAAGTGGAATTGGTGATGATCCAGTATCCTGGGCAACAAACGAAGTTAAGGGACTGTTTCACTAGTCAATTTATGAAAAAATTCAGAGATTTTAGAATCAGCAAATAAAAAAAAAACAAGACGGTTATTGCTAGATGTATTGCACGATCATTATTGACACTTAAAAGTTACATTTAATTACATTTGCTGTGTATAATTTCTTCTTCTTTAATATCCTCATCCGAATATTTATTACCGGTATTCAACTATGTCATCGTTTTGATTAAATTTTCGTAGATCATTATATCTTATGATCAAGGGGCAGCATTTTTAATGGCCCGGAGCAGAAAAAATCTAAAATACAGCCCTGGACATACAGAGTTTTAGATTTATTCTTAATACCGTTTCAGATTTGCAGTTAATGTACTAGAAATTATGTCCTAACTGATAAATTTTATTATCAAAAGATGACATTTCTGACAAGTATGAGGTATAAATAGAGGAGGTGGAAGGTTAATACGACATTAGAGGTACAGAAACCTACTGTATTTTCAGCAATACCTTCCGGGAACAGAGAGGTAAGCAATAAGAATAACAGAGAAATGTTAATTCTATGAAAACATGAGATATTTATTAAATTAGTAATGAACTTAAAGAATGGGGCATATTCCAGGTTCATGGAAATAATATACTTGTGCCAAAATAACAATATTATTAATAGTAATATTAAAGTACTGTAGCTCAATTTGTAAAGTACTAAATCTAGTACTTTTAGAAATCTAACAAGACCAATCTTCAGAATATCAGCTTTTCAAAATCTTTGCTTGGAACTATTGGAAAAGAAACGGAGTGTGTTTTTAAGAATAAGGTCCATATCTGTGGAATAACGGTTAGCAAGTCTGGCCATGAAACAAACGTCTCTGACCTCAAATCCGAGGCAAGTTAACTGGTTGAGATCTGTTATATTATATAGATAATTTAGTGACAGATTAGAAAAGTAGAATAGTAATAAAATTGCATTAATTCAGGTCATATTATTTTAATCATAGTCAAAGCTTAAACCATGTTTAAGTAAATGATGATGTGGGATGTGAAACTTAACATCGCATCCTAGGAAAAAAGAAATGCCCATGTAAGTGTGAATACGTCGACAAAAAATTTCGGAACAAATGAGTCATTTAGCACTTCTAATTATGTTTTTCCACACTTTACAATTTCAAAGTGTTTTACACAATAGCATCGTCGATAGCGAACAGTGCAACAGGTATGTAATTTCAGCTTTCATGTAATAATGGCATACTTCATCTATTGCAGAGTCATGTCTGGAAAGTGTGCCCTCTTTCTGCCGCTGCTGCTCTCTGTAGTCGTGATGCTGTATCTTATAGCGACGGCAGAAGCACAGGTTATTGACTGCAGGTAAGGTTGTGATTAACTTTTCACAAGAAGTTAACAAGAGAATAATTTGGGCAGCAGAAAAATTAAGTTTGTCTCAGCATTTAGAATAGTAGCCTTCAGATAGACGTTATCTGTGAGTGTGCGACCGCACATGGCAGTTGGCAGCATGCTGTTTGCCAGGGAAGCCGAATATTCATATCCCCTTAAGTAGTCTTTAACAGTAAAATATATTTTCACAAGCGTTCAGATTTCATACAGTACATAATAATGATGCAATCAGAATTCTGGGTCTGATATGGCCAGTAACATTCTTTTCTACGTCTAATGCATCTTACCCATATTTTACATAAGTCATATCAGAAATGGAATATGCTTTTGTAATCTAGAATTCTATTACAAAATTGTGTGGCTAAATTAAAATATATTCAACGAAAATTCATATCGTTATGTCCGTACAGAGTTCTATACAGTGATTTCGAAAACAATTTTCACATGAGGAAAAAAAAAAAAACACGTGATTTAAAATATCAGTTTATATTCCAGAAGCAAAGATATTGATTTCTTATTTTTATTCAAGGTCTTTAATGGCGACAATCTGTGAATATTTCACGAACAATGCTAACTTTCGTGTTCCCACGAAAAGCACGAGAAATCACAATCATGTTTTACAACAGAAATTCTAAATCTCTTTCCCCTGTTTTCCAAATGCATTAAAACTGCAGCAATAAATTTGATACATTTACTAAACTTTATAACCATTGGCTAACATATCAATATAAATAATAAATTATGATCATTATTTGCAGGAGATATCCCTATGCACCAAGATGTAGAGGAGTTCCCCCTTTCTATCCTCCCGCTCATCGCAGTTATCCCGATTGAATCACGCCACATTGCATGGCAGATAATGGAGCAGCAGGAAACGAACCAGGGACTCCGATGCAGTGTGCGACTACTAGTGCAACTTCTACGCCTTCCCTAAATCTCTAAAACTCTCTGAATGTTCTGGTTTCTCTCTGTTCTCTTTGAATGAAATAAATAATAAAGTTCATAAAACACTCATTTTGAAGAAATGCATTTTGTTTGGTTGAAGAGAATACCCAACTCTCTACAACTAGGATTACCATTTGTCCTCATTTTCCCAGACACGTCCTCATTTTCAACGGTTAAATTACAATCTATAAAGAATTTCAAAAATCAACACGAATGTCTGGAAACTGCGCCTGCAGATTTAATTTTAAACAATTTTTGGCTTTTAAACAATTGAAGTTAAAATTCTTGGATAAGGTCTCCCAGTACCAGATACTTAAATTTTCCATAATTCTTAAACTGATTGATGATATTTGCAGTAGTAATATTCCAATTGACTTTTAATGGTTAGTAGAGGAGAAAAATTTGTTCCAGCACCGGGGATCGAACCCGGGTCCTTGGTTCTACATACCAAGTGCTCTAACCACTGAAGTTCAATCCACAACACCAGATCGAATCCCCCTCCTCCAGTGTTTTTCCCTTTGTGGCCTTACTCCATGTTCGACATATATGTTGACATATTATATTAAGTCAACTGCCATCATACAAGGAGCGCACTCAATTCAGTTGGTATACTCTATTTTATTTCAAGGAGTGCAGTTCGGTGGCTCCACTTAGAGATTTATGACTTCCTACACAAACACCTCTGACAATTCCATCCTGTCCCCTAGTCCCAACATTGCACAGGTGCCACAATCCTGATGACCCTCGAAATGGGACTGACGGGATTCTTGGGATTCGGAAAAGATGTGACAAATCTGCCTCCACGTGGATTCTTCTGAATGAGGGTTGTGATTGGTTACCGACAGGAGAAGACAAGATTTCCGTCACAGTAAGGAAGACATTTATGAGAACCAATTAGTAGGGGGTCGGTAGGAGGTCTGTCAGCAAAGTCCTTTCTCTGCACTCCATGAAATAAAATACAGTATAGCTGGGATTCCACACTATTATGCACTGTTGAGCGTAGAATCTGCATAAAGATTAAATTTTTGGTTTTACAGAATATATGTCAACATATATGTTGAACTTGGAGTCGGACCACAAAGGGAAAGAGACTAGAGGAGAGGGATTCGATCCGGTGCTGTGGATTGAACTTTGGCGTAACTCAGTGGTTAGAGCACTTGGTACGTAGAACCAAGAACCCGGGTTCGATCTCCGGTGCTGGAACAAATTTTTCTCCTCTACTAACCATTAAAAGTCAATACCAATAATACTACTGCAAATATGATCAATCAGTTTAAGAATTATGGAAAATTTAAGTATCTGGTACATTTCGTATTATTCCCTTCCCATTTGCCTTTCTTATCATTTTCCACGTCTGAACAAAGGCCTTGAAATAAGAAATAGGCTATGAAAACTTATCCTTAGTGGAATTCTCTTGTCTGGTACTGGGGGAACAGATACTGTCCGATACTGGATGACTAGTGTGCTGACCTAAACTTTCTTGCTTCCACATCATAGTCACTTGCAAATTAAAAGCAATTATAGAGCACTTAGCCCTTTTAATACACAATCCAATAATACATATAACAAATGCTACGATCACCTCAAGAGACAGTAGAAATTGTACAAAATATGACATACTGTAGCACTTGGAAAACATACACCTCACACTAAAACATTCACCTAACATACTGCAGAGGCCTAACACGTGTCTCAACCTGTTGAATGCACTGAATCAACAAATTAATACGTACTCTGTAATGATACATAGTTGCCGTCTACCATCTACCAGACATGGCAAGAATCATGTTTGTCCGATCCTGGGAGATGTCTGGGGCTGAGGGACCTTCCCCTACTTAGCATGCTTCCAAGTTAAAATGTCCAGGCCAAAACGTCCACATGCAAAATGCCCAGAGTAAAATTTCCAAAAAAGTCTATGAACAAACATGTCCAATAAAAATCACTGCCGAATTTCCATAAACAAAAATGTTCAATTTTTTTCAATGCTTTGTACTGCAATACAGCCGTTGCTAAACAAATTAGAAGTAACTTATAGGAAAAAACCTATGAATCTGGTACCTAGTAATAACCTTTGCTTCTGTGAAATATGTTCTTAAATACTCGGACAATATTTGTTGGTTAATGCTGATGAATTGGTTATTTTAATGAATCATTACAAAAATTGAGTTAACCCAACATTTATCTTACTTACGTACTTGTTGGCTTTTAAGGAACCCGGAGATTCATTGCCGCCCTCAATAAGCCCGCCATTGATCCCTATCCTGAGCAAGATTAATCCAGTCTCTACCATCATATCCCACCTCCCTCATATCCATTTTAATATCTTCCCATCTACGTCTCGGCCTCCCCAAAGGTCTTTTTCCCGTCGGCCTCCCAACTAACACTCTATATGCATTTCTAGATTCGCCCATACGTGCTACATGCCCTGCCCATCTCAAGCGTCTGGATTTAAGGTTCCTAATTATGTCAGGTGAAGAATACAATGCGTGCAGCTTTGCGTTGTGTAACTCTCTCCATTCTCCTGTAACTTCATCCCTCTTAGCCCCATATATTTTCCTAAGAACCTTATTCTCAAACACCCTTAATCTTTTTTTCCTCTCTCAAAGTGAGAGTCCAAGCTTCACAACCATACAGAATAACCGGTAATATAACTGTTTTATAAATTCTAACTTTCAGATTTTTTGACAGGAGACTAGATGACAAAAAAGCTTCTCAACCGAATAATAACAGGCATTTCCCACATTTATTCTGCGTTTAATTTCCTCCTCAGTGTTATTTATATTTGTTACTGTTGCTCCAAGATATTTGAATTTTTCCACCTCTTCGAAGGATAAATCTCCAATGTTAATATTTCCATTCCGTACAATATTCTGGTCACGAGACATAATCATATACTTAGTATTTTCGGGATTTACTTCCAACCCTATCTCTTTACTTGCTTCAAGTAGAATTTCCGTGTTTTCCCTAATCGTTTGTGAATTTTCTCCTAACATATTCACGTCATCCGCATAGACAGGAAGCTGATGTAAACCGTTCAATTCCAAACCCTCTGTACATTGTAAATACAATATTATATTTTAAAATTGGTTTAAACTGTATTTCGTTTTCGATATCGCAATGAATTCACGTTGTCTCAAACGTTTCAGCTTCCGTGCTATTACGTACGAAATCTTCAACATCAACCATACCTACACAGACAGCACAGTGGATAGTTCCGATAGACATGAAAAAAATCCGTTTCTTCCATTTAGAAAAATGTATGTCACATGTAAATTCTTGTAAGATCTGAAGTTACGATCATTCTCTGTATTATATATATTCTTACGCAATTATAAAAAATTGTTACAAATCACACGACTTTAGAAACTTCATTTACAGTTTAATTATGCATCCTAAAGTACAGTCTTGAAGAATTTACGAGAGTGGCGTGATTTGTAACCATTGTTGCTATAAATGAGAAGAAAAATATAATTTTGCAGTTAAAAAGCGAAAAAGAAAATCTGTACGAAGCAACTATGGAATGCGCAACACATTTTTAGCTTCAGAATACTACCTAATTAAAGAAATGATACTCCTGAATAGTTCATTCTTCATCTGCAATACTCTTTTACTCTTAAAACTAAATAATAATGATATTTTACACACAACTTCAAATTAGTTAACTCTGAAAGTATTGGGAGTAGGACACATTTTTATATGACTTTTTTTGCTCAGAATGTCTTCGGAAATAAGCTTGAGTGGTGGTAAATCCGCTTGAATCACTCTGTATTATATATATATATATATATATATATATATATATATATATATATATATATATATAAAGTAGATGTATAAGGAACGACTGTATAGCTGTAGGCCTATAGGGCCTTAACTCGCTTCGCATTAAGTAACCACAACCCCATTCCACTATCTAAAACTCTACCTGCTGGGAAGAGCGCTCCAAACCTCTAGCCAAAACATCAGTGAATGGACAGTATAGCCGACAGGAACTGAATACATGTCGTCACTACTGTAGGCTGGGGGATACGCGACAACTAGTTAATGTTTGTAAACAAAACGCATGGACCAGGGATGCCTATCCTGATACAGCCACTTTAGCCGAACCTTACTCATCTCTTATACTCTTCTGATATAGAAATAAGTTTGTTCATAAAAAATAAAGGCAGGAAAATTTCTGTTTTAAATTTTCTGTCGGGTTATCATTACCTTCACACCTGCACTATTCAATTGTGTTTTCGAACTACATACTATTGGAATCTTCTTTTTCAAATAAATAATAATAATTACTTGTTCTCTCCGGGTTTAGAGGGTAGTTCTCTTCCATAAACTTGCGAATCCGTTTAACAGAAGCTTCGCTTTTCTCCACAGTAAACAGTAACTTTATTTCATTTTGTTATTTAAAGAGGAATCAGTTTTTGCTCCTCCCCAACTTCACGAATGTAAATCTACAGCTGTACTTTCTCCTGAGGAATCCATGTAGCAATACCGGTGTTACAGTTGTTAAAATCCATCCCTAGCTCGAATTTGAACCCGAGAACCATGGGTCTCAGAACCAGACCACCACAGTGAGAAAAAATATTTCATCCAAAGGAGATTAGTTTTCTTCGAGTCATTCACCCAATGTTACCATCTAAAAGTGACGCGCCGAAGCTGTATTTATTTATATTGCTGTTTTAGCGTTGGGCCATGAAAGAAGAGCTACAGCATCATGATTAATGGAGCAATGTTGGTGTGCCAATAAGGGAAACGACAGTACCACCTGAAAAGCTACCACCTAACATATCTAATGTTTTATTAACCTTCCATCTCCTGTATTTATACATCATGCTCATACGAAAATACATGCTGTGATAATAAAGGTTATCAGTTAGGCTATAATTTACAGTACATCAACAGCAAATCTTAAACTTTACTAACAATAAATCTTAAACTTTATGTGTAGCTAGAGCTGTATTTTAAATTTTTTCCGCCCCGGGTCATTAAAAATGCTGCCCCTTCATCATAAAGCATAACAATTTAAGAAATTGTATTTGAAACGAAGACATAATATAATTGAATACTCAATATTCAAATGAAAGCAGTCAAGAAGAAGAAATAATACACAGCAAATAAAAATTAAATAGAACTTTAAATACGGATAATGATATGAAAGTTAACGGTACTACATGCTGTATACTCTGTTAACAAAAAAATAATGACTGATGATAGGTGAAAATGAAATTAATTATGAACCATGTGCCCAACGGTCAAATACCGAAAATTATGGAACATTCTCTTCAAATTGTTGAAGGGAAAGCATTGGAAAAAAACTGGGCCCGCAAGTTTGGTAGTCTTGACATAATGGTGGACTGCCGGACATTTACTATTAATAAATATTGATCCCTATGTCAGTTATACACAAGGAACACGCCCCACGCAGGGCCATATTTACACATGGGGTAACAAGGGCCATAGAACAAAGTGGCAAATCTTAGGCGCAGATTTTTTGGACTAGCATTTTTTTTGCCCTGATTGCGGTTCTGGCTGATATGTACATCTATTATCAGGCAGCCAGTTGAACAATTATGGTTTGTATACATCTGAAGACTGATTAGTGTAATATGTAAGTAATCGTCGATGTATGCAATGGAGGGGAGAAGCAACTGGCCACCCTACCCCATTAAGTCCTGGCCAAGTAGCTTCATAAGTGGTACCTTATTGTTATTACTTGTGAGGTTCAGACCTATCTTCGGACAGTTGATTAAACAATTCTAACTGTGGAAATTTGAGAAGTTTTATACACGTGCGTGCTGATGACACGAGTATTTTACATTATTTTTATTTATCACAACTATACATAATTACTTAATACACAACAAGAAGTAAGGTTCTCTCATTATAACATACACTTCCCAGTCAAGATTCCATTCCAGCTGTGCGTCTAATATATTTTAAAGCTTTTAAGTCGCTACATTGTTACATGGCAGATCATGATATTTCAAACCAAAAGTAACATTTGCTGTATGCAAACATTGACAACTTGTTGATTAAATACCTGACATTCAAAGAAAATACCGTTGGTTGGAAGAAGGTAATAATTCGACTTTGCTTACTTACTCACAAATGTCTTTTAATAAATCCGGAGGTTCTTTGTAGCCCTCATATAAGCCCGCCATTGGTCCCTATCCTGAGCAAGATTAATCCAGTCTCCATCATATCCCACCTCCCTCAAATCCATTTTAATATTATTTTCCCATTTACGTCTCCGCCTCCCCAAATGTCTTTTTCCCTCAGGCCTTCCAACTAACACTCTGTATACATTTTTGGATTCACCCATACGTGCTACATGACCTGCCTATCTTAAACATCTGGATTTAATAATCCTAATTACGTCAGGTGAATAATGCAATGCATGCAGATCTGCGTTATGTAACTTTCTCTCTTCTCCTGTAACTTCATTCCTCTTAGCCCCGAATATCTACCTAAGCACCTTATTCTCGAACATTCTTAACCTCTTATTCATGTCTCAACGTGAGAGTCAAGTTTCACAACCATTTATAACAATTTTTAGGCCTAATATAACTGTCATAAATTCTAACGCTCAGTAATTTTTGAGAGCAGTCTGGATGACAGAAGCTTCTCAATCGAATAATAACAGGCATTTCCCATAGTTATAGTGAGGGTCACATAAGAACAGTTCCTAAACAGCAAATATTGCCGTCTTGTCAGTGTTGTCAACTGTTACCAGATATCACACGATCCTACGCACTGAATGACTTATTTGCTCACCGTACTTTATGTTGGAAGATTATTCTAAATAATTCAATAATTTGTAACATATTTTCGTTGGCTAACTATAAGGAAAAGGGACCAACATGTCAAGTATTCTGTCTGGCAATACGAAATTCATTGGTTTGACTAAACAATTAACTCACGAGATCTAACCTAAAAATATATTTTGCTTGACCGCATGAAATTATTACTACTAATTCCGAAATATTACCTGATTATACTCTTGAATTACAATCACAACGCAACACAAAATAACTATTATGTATTAATATTAATACTGATATTAATTAATTATTAGTAAGTTATGTTCAAATTTCACTAGCTTCCAGTAACCGGCACAGAAATCTAGTACAATTTTAATTTCATGGAACTCCAGTACCGACAAATATTGTCGACATTTGTCTCAGCTGCCAACATACCAGTTACAAAATCACTACCATTTGTAGTATTTGTCAATATCAAAATTCGAAACGATGTTGGCAAAAGAAAATTCAACCTGCAAACTAGAAAGTCACAACAATCCACTAGCATATGTAGTAATGGGGGAAAAATAGTTAGGTTTCACCCTTAGGGTATGAAGTTAGCTGGCCCGGAATGTAATCTGCGCTTAATTTTTATATTTCCATTTCGTACTAAGTTGTAATCACGAGACCTAACCATATACTTGTTTTTTTTTTTCTTGGGGATTTACTTCCGAACCTGTCTTATTGCTTGGTTCAAGTAAAAATCTCGTGTTTTCCTTATTAGTTTGTGGAGTTTCTCCTAACAAAGTCACGTCATCTGCATAAACATCCAGCTGTTCTCTTGGATTTTCCTAATAGCATATTTTAGAGCAAATTTAAAAAGTAAAGATGATAGTGCGCCCTCTTGCTTAAGCCCGCAGTGAACTGGAAAAACGTTAAGACAGAAACTGGTCTTCTGTAGGTTTCACTGAGACACATTTTAATTAATCGAACTAGTTTCTTGGGAATACCAAATTCAATAAGATTATTATTATATAAAACTTCTCTCTTAAGAGTCATATACCTTTCTAAAATCTATGAATAACTGGTGTAGAGTGCCCTTATACTCCCAATTTTTTTCCTCCAAACTCTCTTGAATGCAGAAAATCTGATCCTATCTATTACGGCTAAGATTACATTGATCATCCCAATGCCGTACGCAGAATTTTGTCATTGGGGTCATTATTAAGTTCAAACATTTCACTATTGATTTCCACACTTCATTTTTGTGACAAAATGTAGACTATATTATTAATCTTACTCATTTAAATGAATACACAGGTTATGATGTGCCTAAAAGTGAGTGTCTGCAATTGTTAGACTGTAACAGTCTTATTTAAGTTAGACTTCGAGAAAGATTGAGTGGGGCTGAATATAAAAAACATTCAAACTTAAATTAGAAAAGGAAGAGAAACGTCTTAGGTACTTACGTAATTTTACAGATAAGATACTGCATTTTTTTTTTCCAAGTAGCTAAAAATGAGACGGATCATTATTTCGGAAACAGATGGGGGTATATCTTCAGTGCTGTGTGATACTTCTATTACAACTAATTACGACAGTGGACAGTGAAGCTATGGAAATATCGGTCAGTGTCCACGTAATGAAAGTAATGACAAAAATAAGATTGGAAATGAAATAAGTGGAATTGGTGATGATCCAGTATCCTGGGCAACAAACGAAGTTAAGGGACTGTTTCACTAGTCAGTATATGAAAAAATTGAGAGATTTTAGAATCAGCAAAAAAAAAAAAAAAACACACAAGACAGTTATTGCTAGAGGTATTGCACGATCATTATTGACACGATCATTATTGACACTTAAAAGTTACATTAAATTATATTTGCTGCGTATAATTTCTTCTTCTTTAATACCCTCATCCGAATATTTATTACCGGTATTCAACTATGTCATCGTTTTGATTAAATTTTCATAGATCATTATATCTTATGATCAAGGGGCAGCATTTTTAATGGCCCGGAGCAGAAAAAATCTAAAATACAGCCCTGGACATACAGAGTTTTAGATTTATTCTTAATACAGTTTCAGATTTACTGTTAATGTACTAGAAATTATGTCCTAACTGATAAATTTTATTATCAGAAGATGACATTTCTGACGAGTAAGAGGTATAAATAGAGGAGGTGGAAGGTTAATACGACATTAGAGGTACAGAAACCTACTGTATTTTCAGCAATACCTTCCGGGAACAGAAAGGTAAGCAATAAGAATAACAGAGAAATGTTAATTCTGTGCAAACATGAGATATTTATTAAATTAGTAATGAACTTAAAGAATGGGACATATTCCAGGTTCATGGAAATAATATACTTGTGCCAAAATAACAATATTATTAATAGTAATATTAAAGTAGTGTAGCTCAATTTGTAAAGTACTAAATCTAGTACTTTTAGAAATCTAACAAGACCAATCTTCAGAATATCAGCTTTTCAAAATCTTTGCTTGGAACTATTGGAAAAGAAACGGAGTGTGTTTTTAACAATAAGGTCCATATCTGTGGAATAACGGTTAGCAAGTCTGGCCATGAAACAAACGTCTCTGGCCTCAAATCCGAGGCAAGTTAACTGGTTGAGATCTGTTATATTATATAGATAATTTAGTGACAGATTAGAAAAGTAGAATAGTAATAAAATTGCATTAACTTCAGGTATATTATTTTAATCATAGTCAAAGCTTAAACCATGTTTAAGTAAATGATGATGTGGGATGTGAAACTTAACATCGCATCCTAGGAAAAAAGAAATGCCCATGTAAGTGTGAATACGTCGACAAAACATTTCGGAACAAATGAGTCATTTAGCACTTCTAATTATGTTTTTCCACACTTTACAATTCCAAAGTGTTTTACACAATAGCATCGTCGATAGCGAACAGTGCAACAGGTATGTAATTTCAGCTCTCCTGTAATAATGGCATACAACATCTATTGCAGAGTCATGTCTGGAAAGTGTGCCCTCTTCCTGCCGCTGCTGCTCTCTGTAGTCGTGATGCTGTATCTTATAGCAACGGCAGAAGCACAGGTTATTGACTGCAGGTAAGGTTGTGATTAACTTTTCACAAGAAGTTAACAAGAGAATAATTTGGACAACAGAAAAATTAAGTTTGTCTCAGCATTTAGAATAGTAGCCTTCAAATAGACGTTATCTGTGAGTCTGCGACCGCACATGGCAGTTGGCAGCATGCTGTTTGCCAGGGAAGCCGAATATTCATATCCCCTTAAGTAGTCTTTAACAGTAAAATATATTTTCACAAGCGTTCAGATTTCATACAGTACATAATAATGATGCAATCAGAATTCTGGGTCTGATATGGCCAGTAATATTCTTTTCTACGTCTAATGCATCTTACCCATATTTTACATAAATCATATCAGAAATGGAATATGCTTTTGTAATCTAGAATTCTATTACAAAATTGTGTGGCTAAATTAAAATATATTCAACGAAAATTCATATCGTTATATCTGTACAGAGTTCTATACAGTGATTTCGAAAACTATTTTCACATGAGGAAAAAAAAGACGTGATTTAAAATATCAGTTTATATTCCAGAAGCAAAGATATTGATTTCTTATTTTTATTCAAGGTCTTTAATGGCGACAATCTGTGAATATTTCACGAACAATGCTAACTTTCGTGTTCCCACGAAAAGCACGAGAAATCACAATCATGTTTTACAACAGAAATTCTAAATCTCTTTCCCCTGTTTTCCAAATGCATTAAAACTGCAGCAATAAATTTGATACATTTACTAAACTTTATAACCATTGGCTAACATATCAATATAAATAATAAATTATAATCATTATTTGCAGGAGATATCCCTATGCACCAAGATGTAGAGGAGTTCCCCCTTTCTATCCTCCAGCTCATCGCAGTTATCCCGATTGAATCACGCCACATTGCATGGCAGATAATGGAGCAGCAGGAAACGAACCAGGGACTCCGATGCAGTGTGCGACTACTAGTGCAACTTCTACGCCTTCCCTACATCTCTAAAAGTCTCTGAATGTTCTGGTTTCTCTCTGTTCTCTTTGAATGAAATAAATAATAAAGTTCACAAAACACTCATTTTGAAGAAGTGCATTTTGTTTGGTTGAAGAGAATACCCAACTCTCTACAACTAGAATTACCATTTGTCCTCATTTTCCCAGACACGTCCTCATTTTCAACGGTTAAATTACAATCTATAGAGAATTTCAAAAATCAACACGAATGTCTGGAAACTGCGCCTGCAGATTTAGTTTTAAACAATTTTTGGCTTTTAAACAATTGAAGTTAAAATTCTTGGATAAGGTCTCCCAGTACCAGATACTTAAATTTTCCATGATTCTTAAACTGATTGATCATGTTTGCAGTAGTATTATTGCAATTGACTTTTAATGGTTAGTGGAGGAGAAAAATTTGTTCCAGCACCGGGGATCGAACCCGGGTCCTTGGTTCTACATAGCAAGTGCTCTAACCACTGAAGTTCAATCCACAGCACGAGATCGAATCCCCCTCCTCCAGTGTTTTTCCCTTTGTGGCCTCACTCCATGTTCGACATATATGTTGACATATTATATTAATGATGAAAGAGTGAAGGAACGGAGAAAAATTCTCTCCGGCGCCGGGATTTGAACCCGGGTTTTCAGCTCTACGTGCTGATGCTTTATCCACTAAGCCACGCCGGATACAATCCCGACGCCGTTCAGAATCGTCTCAGATTAAGCTCCATCTCTTGGGTTCCCTATGGTGGCCGCCCTCTGCACTACGTCATAGATGTCTATGAACGCAGGACCGAAGTCCATACAGGTGCACTTAGATGAGTGACTGATTGGCCGGGATCCGACGGTATGGGCGCCGTCTTAAATCACAAAGTGATTTATTACGCATATCATATATATGTTTTTGATGTACCGAAGTACATATGATATTTCCATGCAGATATTCTGCGTCATCACATGATGAAAGAGTGATGGAACGGAGAAAAATTCTCTCCGGCGCCGGGATTTGAACCCGGGTTTTCAGCTCTACGTGCTGATGCTTTATCCACTAAGCCACGCCGGATACAATCCCGACGCCGTTCAGAATCGTCTCACATTAAGCTCCATCATTCATTATATTTCTTCAATGCAGGATACAGGTTTTATTGTAACCGCAGTATACTGCTCAGTGTTTACATCAGAGGAATACTCAATCCGTTCCACGCCCCCTTCTCATACAGTCTATACTGCGTGTGCAGTAAACCTTGCGATTCACGTGGCAATTCCACGAAGACTAATCATGATTATTGGAGCAATGTTGGTGTGCCAATAAGGGAAACGGGAGTACCACCTGAAAAGCTACCACCTAACATATCTAATGTTATATAACCTTCCATCTCCTCTATTTATACATCTTGCACGTACGAAAATACATGCTGCGATAATAAAGTTTATCAGTTAGGATATAATTTACAGTACATCAACAGCAAATCTCAAACTTTATTAACAATAAATCTTAAAATTTATCTGTAGCTAGGTCTGTATTTTAAATTTTTTCCGCCCCGGGTCATTAAAAATGTTGCCCCTTCATCACAAAACATAACAATTTAAGAAAATGTATTTGAAACGAAGACATAATTTAATTGAATATCCGATATTCAAATGAAAGCAGTAAAGAAGAAGAAATAATACACAGCAAATACAAATTAAATAGAACTTTAAATACTGATAATGATGTGAAAGTTAACGGTACTACATGCTGCATACACTGTTAACATAAAAATAATGACTGATGATAGGTGAAAATGAAATTAATTATGAACCATGTGCCCAACGGTCAAATAACGAAGGAACATTCTCTTCAAATTGTTGAAGGGAAAGCCTTGGAAAAAACTCGCCCCGTAAGTTTGGTAGTTTTGACGTAATGGTGGACCGCAGGACATTTACTATTAATAAATATTGAACCCTTTGTCAGTTTTACACAAGGAAGATGCCCCACACAGGGCCATATTTAAACATGGGCTAACATGGGCCATAGCCCGAAGCGGTAAATCTTAGGCGCAGATTTCTTGGACTAATATTTTTTTTGTCCTGTTTGAGATTCTGGCTGATATATACATCTATTATCAGGCAGTCAGATGAAGAACAACTATGGTTTGTATACATCTGAAGTCTGATTAGTGTAATATGTAACTAATCGGCGATAAATGCAATGGAGGGGAGAAGCAACTGGCCACCCTACCCCATTATCTCCTGGCCAAGTAGCTTCATAACTAGTACCTTATTTTTATGATTTGTGAGGTTCAGACCTATCTTCGGACGGTTGATTAAACAATTCGAACTGTGGAAATTTGAGAAGTTTTATACACGTACGTGCTGATGTCTAGGTCCCAGGAAAAGTATTGCTATCAGCTTAGTATTCAACATACTGTAGCATACCTGCTTTGAGAGGGATGGGATAAATAACGATAGACAGAGTGACGTTGGTAGTAGTACAGTTTGGTTCGTGAGAAATGAAGTAATACATGAAAGTCTCATTATTTGTGCGTCTTTTTGACTAGTTTCCAGTGATTAGCTATGAAGCTTATAAAGTGCAATTCTAATTTTATTCTCATTAAGAGACCTAAATATTTAATTGTACTTGACATACTAGTAATACTACTACTTACGTATTGATGCGTTGCAAAGAACTATGATATGCATGTGCAAGACATGTAACGTGTATCATATTCGGATAACGTGTTTCAAGAAACTTAGCAGATTTCTTCAAATAGCTTGCAGGATCTGCAACATATAGTAACACATTTTCGAATTGCACACATGATGGCCTTAGCAACTCCATTGCACTATCAAAAAGTTCACATATGGTGGAATAATTAACCCTGTCGAACACTTCCCTCATTAAGAGATAGGGTCTACAGCAACATTCCGCACTAAGGGCACCGACAACCATATTTGCAACATGCCGTCCAACGGAGTCCATGCTTTCATCTATAGAAAGAAACCCATATCATCTCTTTTGTAATTTGCACTTCACTTCACGCAGACATTTCTCATATGCATGTTGCACATACTTCTTCCGCAGTGTTGCTTCTCTAGGAATTTGTCTTCCAGTGTAATGTCTGAAAAGCCACAGAGTTTCGCGTTTTCTAATTTGTTTAACGGAATATTTGAAGCAATAAATGTGTCACACATATCTTCGTAAAATGTTCGTTCAAGTAGTTGTGAAGGAGATTCCTGCTGTACCCTGCTTAAATTCTGTTGTCTTTTACATGCACGTTTATGCTTATTGCTATTTATTTGCTTCTTAACGTTGCATGCCATGTCGGCTGCAAATTTCACGTGACATAATTCACAAAACAGTTCATTACCATAGATGGAAAACACACTTTATTGACGAACACATTTCCTTAGTGCTTCTATCTTGCGTACTTTTGGTCTCGGCATTCTGAAGCCCGTGTCGATTGCTTTTGACTGCGTTGTACTAAGCTACGCCGGCACTACTCCCACCTGCACAGTGATGCGTGCAAGAGTCCTCGGTTCATAAACATTAGCTATACTATATCGCGCGTTTCTCTGTAAGCAATATACTTTCTCCGGGGCCTGCTGATGACACGAGTATTTTACATTATTTTTATTTATCACAACTATACATAATAACTTAATACACAACAAGAAGTAAGGTTCTCTCATTATAACATACACTTACCAGTCAAGATTCCATTCCAGCTGTGCGTCTAATATATTTTAAAGCTTTTAAGTCGCTAAATTGTTACATGGCAGATCATGATATTTCAAACCAAAAGTAACACTTGCCGTATGCAAACACTGACAACTTGTTGATTAAATACCTGATATTCAAAGGGTTCGTTGTTTAGAAAAAGGTAATAATTCGACTTTATTTACTTACTTACTTACAAATGGCTTTTAATAAATCCGGAGGTTCATTGTCGCCCTCACATAAGCTCACCATCGGTCCCTATCCTGAGCAAGATTAATCAAGTCCCAAGTGTCATATCCATGGGTGGGCAACTCGTGCTCTCAAAGTGTCAACACAATCTCAGTGCAGGTAGAACGAACTCTGTACTAGCTGTACTGTCTGTGTGCTGTTCTTTCAAGACACAAGTTCGATCGCGTCTGCAGTAAGTGGCGGCTCGTTTTAAGTGAAAAGTAATATAATTCCCAGATCATTTCCCTTTAGTTACGAGTAAAAAGAGAATTTTTTTATTAAGATGAGAATTAAAACTTGTATTCTATTACACAATCTTTCGCATGACATTTTATGCTACAAATACACCGTGAAGGTTTTAGTAAAGAAATACTGTCTGCATCTGCTTTAGAACAGCTAAAGTTAAAAATGAGATATCAACAAAGTGAGACTGATATCATATATCATTAGCACGTTGTGCGTGCGAGTTGCAGAATTGCACGACATATGATCGCCTAGCTAAGAACATTTATGGATAAATTTGAAATGTAGTAGTATCATGTAGAACATAGACAACTTCACTTTCTTTGACTATAAACTATCTTGAAGAGTGATAAGAAAATCTTCTTACCAAATATAAGGTCCTACTTCAAGACTACAGCAGAATTCACTGCTAAGTTTGGAGAAACAATGACAATTGACAAGGAATCGAAATTTTTCTGAAATCTTTTTGGCTTACGCCGTTGGAAAATCCTGAAAATTTATAGCTTGAATTAATAAATCTACATAACAACACGCCACTCAGATTCCAGCAAAATCAGGAATCGAACTGTTCGTAATGTTGCCTAAGTCAGAATTTCCAAATATACTCTTTGCTTCCATATATACTGTATGAGCTTGAGGCAGAGTTCAATACAAGAAACGAGTGTAAAAGCTCTCAAAGTAAAGAAAGAGCCCAGAAATAAGCTTATTTCATCTGCCGTGACATGTAAAAAATACTTCCTTGAATTTGTTATTGTTTGCGAATACAGACTATTACCTTTCTAACAAAAGAGAAATAATCTTTAATGTATAAAGACTTGTAAATTCTAGCGTTCTACGTCTCAAATAAGACATATTAACAAATAGTGTAATATTTGTTGTATCTTGAAAAGGCTGTATCCAGTTTGTGTTTCCAGTACTAAACTAATTTACAACGCTAGCAAATAATATAATTTTGTTATGTGCTCAGGTATAGTCTATCTAAAATTACTATAATTATAGTACCATGCGTCATTCTGAAATTCAAATCATGGAATAGATATCACGATCACCTGCATGAGCCGCCAGAGCGCACCATGGCTTTTGCAGCCAAACTACAAACAACTTGTAACTGCTGCTGCTGGCTCCGTCTGCCTTTCTCTCTTTCAAGGTTTTTTAGCACTTTGGGAGCACGAGTTGCCCATCCATGATCATATCCCACCTCCCTCAAATCCATTTTAATATTATTTTAACATTTACGTCTCGGCCTCCCCAAAGGTCTTTTTTTTCCCTCAGGTCTTCCAACTAACACTCTATATGCATTTCTGGATTCACCCATACGTGCTACATGACCTTCCTATCTTAAACATCTGGATTTAATATTCCTAATTACATCAGGTGAATAATGCAATGCATGCAGATCTGCGTCATGTAACTTTCTCTCTTCTCCTGCAACTTCATTCCTCTTAGCCCCGAATATCTTCCTAAGCACCTTATTCTCCAACATTCTTAACCTCTTCAGCATCTCTCAAAGTGAGAGTCAAGTTTTACAACCATTTAGAACAATTTTTAGGCCTAATATAACTGTCTTATAAATTCTAACGCTCAGTATTTTTTGAGAGCAGACTGGATGACAGAAGCTTCTCAACCGAATATTAACAGGCATTTCCCATAGTTATTCTGTGTTTAATTTCCTCTCTAGTGCCATTTCTATTTGTTACTGTTACTTCAGGGTAAGGCCTACAAAAATTTTTCCACCTTTTGAAAGGATAAATTTACCACTTTTATATTTCCATTTCGTACTATGTTGTAGTCACGAGACCTAACCATATACTTGTTTTTTTTTTTTTGTGATTTACTTCCAAACCTGTCTTATTGCTTGGTTCAAGTAAAAATCTCGTGTTTTCCTTAATAGTTTGTGGATTTTCTCCTAACAAAGTCACGTCATCTGCATAAACATCCAGCTGTTTTCTTGGATTTTCCTAATAGCATATTTTAGAGCAAATTTAAAAAGTAAAGATGATAGTGCACCCTCTTGCTTTAGCCCGAAGAAAACTGGAAAAACGTTAAGTCAGAAACTGGCCTTCTGTACGTTTCACTGAGACACATAATAAAAAAAAAAAAAAAAAAAAAAAAAAAAAGACATTATTGCTAGAGGTATTGCACGATCATTATTGACACTTAAAAGTTACATTTAATTTTATTTGCTGTGTATAATTTCCTCTTCTTTAATACCCTCATCTGAATATTGATTACCCGTATTCAATTATGACATCGTTTAGATTAAATTTTCATAGATCGTTAGATCTTATGATTAAGGGGCAGCATTTTTAATGGCCCGGAGCACAAAAAATCTAAAATACAGCCCTGGACACACATAAAGTTTCAGATTTATTGTTAATATAGTTTCAGATTTTCTGTTAATCTACTAGAAATAATGTTCTAACTGATAAATTTTATTACCAGAAGATGAAATTTCTGACGAGTATGAGGTATAAATAGAGGAGGTGGAAGGTTAATACAACATTAGACGTACAGAAACCTACTGTATTTTCAGCAATACCTTCCGGGAACAGAAAGGTAAGCAATAAGAATAATAGAGAAATGTTAATTCTATGCAAACATGACATATTTATTAAATCAGTAATGAACTTAAACAATGGGACATATTCCAGGTTCACGGAAATAATATTCTTGTACCAAAATATCAATATTATTAACAGTAATATTACAGTACTGTAGCTCAATTTGTAAAGTACTATATCTAGTACTTTTAGAAATCTAACAAGACCAATCTTCAGAATATCAGCTTTTCAAAATCTTTGCTTGGAACTATTGGAAAAGAAACGGAGTGTGTTTTTAAGAATAAGGTCCACATCTGTGGAATGAAAGTTAGCAAGTCTGCCCATGAAACAAACGTCTCTGGCCTCAAATCCGAGGCAAGTTAACTGGTTGAGATTTGTTATATTTTATAGATAATTTAGTGACAGATTAGAAAAGTAGAATAGTAATAAAATTGCATTAACTTCAGGTCATATTATTTTAATCATAGTCAAAGCTTAAACCATGTTTAAGTAAATGATGATGTGGGATGTGAAACTTAACATCGCATCCTAGGAAAAAAGAAATGCCCATGTAAGTGTGAATACGTCGACAAAAAATTTCGGAACAAATGAGTCATTTAGCACTTCTAATTATGTTTTTCCACACTTTACAATTCCAAAGTGTTTTACACAATAGCATCGTCGATAGCGAACAGTGCAACAGGTATGTAATTTCAGCTCTCCTGTAATAATGGCATACAACATCTATTGCAGCGTCATGTCTGGAAAGTGTGCCCTCTTCCTGCCGCTGCTGCTCTCTGTAGTCGTGATGCTGTATCTTATAGCAACGGCAGAAGCACAGGTTATTGACTGCAGGTAAGGTTGTGATTAACTTTTCACAAGAAGTTAACAAGAGAATAATTTGGAAAGCAGAAAAATTAAGTTTGTCTCAGCATTTAGAATAGTAGCCTTCAAATAGACGTTATCTGTGAGTGTGCGACCGCACATGGCAGTTGGCAGCATGCTGTTTGCCAGGGAAGCCGAATATTCATATCCCCTTAAGTAGTCTTTAACAGTAAAATACATTTTCACAAGCGTTCAGATTTCATACAGTATATAATAATGATGCAATCAGAATTCTGGGTCTGATATGGCCAGTAACATTCTTTTCTACGTCTAATGCATCTTACCCATATTTTACATAAATCATATCAGAAATGGAATATGCTTTTGTAATCTAGAATTCTATTACAAAATTGTGTGGCTAAATTAAAATATATTCAACGAAAATTCATATCGTTATGTCCGTACAGAGTTCTATACAGTGAATTCGAAAACAATTTTCACATGAGGAAAAAAAAAAACACGTGATTTAAAATATCAGTTTATATTCCAGAAGCAAAGATATTGATTTCTTATTTTTATTCAAGGTCTTTAATGGCGACAATCTGTGAATATTTCACGAACAATGCTAACTTTCGTGTTCCCACGAAAAGCACGAGAAATCACAATCATGTTTTACAACAGAAATTCTAAATCTCTTTCCCCTGTTTTCCAAATGCATTAAAACTGCAGCAATAAATTTGATACATTTACTAAACTTTATAACCATTGGCTAACATATCAATATAAATAATAAATTATCATCATTATTTGCAGGAGATATCCCTATGCACCAAGATGTAGAGGAGTTCCCCCTTTCTATCCTCCCGCTCATCGCAGTTATCCCGATTGAATCACGCCACATTGCATGGCAGATAATGGAGCAGCAGGAAACGAACCAGGGACTCCGATGCAGTGTGCGACTACTAGTGCAACTTCTACGCCTTCCCTAAATCTCTAAAACTCTCTGAATGTTCTGGTTTCTCTCTGTTCTCTTTGAATGAAATAAATAATAAAGTTCATAAAACACTCATTTTGAAGAAATGCATTTTGTTTGGTTGAAGAGAATACCCAACTCTCTACAACTAGGATTACCATTTGTCCTCATTTTCCCAGACACGTCCTCATTATCAACGGTTAAAGTACAATCTATAAAGAATTTCAGAAATCAACAGGAATGTCTGGAAACTGCGCCTGCATATTTAATTTTAAACAATTTTTGGCTTTTAAACAATTGAAGTTAAAATTCTTGGATAAGGTCTCCCAGTACCAGATACTTAAATTTTCCATAATTCTTAAACTGATTGATCATATTTGCAGTAGTATTATTGCAATTGACTTTTAATGGTTAATAGAAGAGAAAAATTTGTTCCAGCACCGGGGATCGAACCCGGGTCCTTGGTTCTACATACCAAGTGCTCTAACCACTGAAGTTCAATCCACAGCACCAGATCGAATCCCCCTAATCCAGTGTTTTTCCCTTTGTGGCCTTACTCCATGTTCGACATATATGTTGACATATTATATTAAGTCAACTGCCATCATACAAGGAGCGCACTCAATTGAGTTGGTATACTCTATTTTATTTCAAGGAGTGCAGTTCGGTGGCTCCACTTACAGATTTATGACTTCCTACACAAACACCTCTGACAATTCCATCCTGTCCCCTAGTCCCAACATTGCACAGTTGCCACAAACCTGGTGACCCTCGAAATGGGACTGACGGGATTCTTGGGATTCGGAAAAGATGTGACAACTCTGCCTCCACGTAGATTCTTCTGAATGAGGGTTGTGATTAGTTACCGACAGGAGAAGACAAGATTTCCGTCAGAGTAAGGAAGACATTTATGAGAACCAATTAGTAGGGGGTCGGTAGAAGGTCTGTCAGCAAAGTCCTTTCTCTGCACTCCATGAAATAAAATACAGTATAGCTGGGATTCCACACTATTATGCACTGTTGAGCGTAAAATCTGCATAAAGATTAATTTTTGGTTTTACAGAATATATGTCAACATATATGTTGAACTTGGAGTCGGTCCACAAAGGAAAAGAGACTAGAGGAGAGGGATTCGATCCGGTGCTGTGGATTGAACTTTAGCATAACTCAGTGGTTAGAGCAGTTGGTACGTAGAACCAAGAACCCGGGTTCGATCCCCACCGACGGAACGATTGTTTCTCCTCTAATAACCACTGTTACCACAACAGATATATTCTGTAGGACTAAAAATTAATCTCTACATAGATTCTTCGCCCAACAGTGCATAATGGTGTGGAATCCCAGCCACCGAGTTATTCTATTCAGTGCGCTCCTTGTATAATGGCAGTTGACAATATATATTATGTCAACATATATGTCGAACTTGGAGACAGGCCACAAAGAGAGAAACACTAGAGGAGAGGGATTTGATCCGATGCTGTGGATTGAACTTTCGCGTAGCTCAGTGGTTAGAGCACTTGGTACATAAAACCCGGGTTCGATCACCGGCGCCAGAACAATTTTTCTCCTCTAATAATCATTGTTACCATAAACAGATATATTCCATAGGACCAAAAATTAATCTTTACATAGAATTCACTTTTACTGTCACAATCTCCATGAATTTAATGACCTACAGGTAAGACAAATTACGACAATTAAAATTAAACAACCTTGATATTATCGTAGTACAGCAAAAAAATGGATCCCAATATCAGACATACAGTAAATACCATTTGTCTTACAATTTAAAACAAATACAAGCAATGAAAAAGAAGGAATCATTAGGACGAAAGCATTTTGAATCGAAAGTGGACATTTCTGATACCAAAACAATCCTTTGCCACACTACTTGAGGACACTGATTATGTCGCACAATTATTGGATTTACTGACAATAATCATATACAAAGCAATCAATGTTATCTGAATTCGTATAGTCCAAATGCGTCCAATTTGCACATAAAGTTCACCTTACCTAGGATTCATCACTTGCTTCCAAACAGATGACGCATTCTGTTTCATCTTATATTAAAGTCGATAGTTCTCTTTTATGATTCCATTTGCTTTGCCAGATTTGCACTGTAGTAATTGAATTCCCTGAGTTTAGTTCCTTAACTATGTGGAAGATCGAACGTTGTATTAATATCGTTGACTTTATGTATTAATATCATTCACCTTATGTATTATTATCTTTGGTTTTGTATATGATCTTTGCGACGCTTTGTATTCAACTATGGGTAATAAAATGGTAGCGTGACCCACGGCCGCAGCTCACTTCACTTCCAAACATTCAGAAACTGTGGCTACTAAGATACTTTCAGGAACAGAGGCATGATCAGCTGCCTCTCTGATAGTGATCCCCTCTTCCATAACTTTCTGCAATGAACATTTCATATTATTCCCTTCCCATTTGCCTTTCTTATCATTTTCCACGTCAGAACAAAGGCCTTGAAATAAGAAAGGCTATAAAAATTTATTCTTAGTGAAATTCTCTTGTCTGATACTGGGGAAACAGATACTGTCCGATACTGGATTACTAGTGTGCTGACCTAAAATTTCTTGCTTCCACATCATAGTCACTTGCAAATGAAAACCACTTATATATAGTGGCGTAGCATGAAATTTTGAGCAGGGAAAGCTAACTCAAGTTGTTTTTCTTGTACATATGAGGAAACGTATTACAAAAAATAGTCTTAAAATAAATAGTAGTCAATGTCAAATCACCAGTCCGAAGATTGGTTGGAACCTCGTAAGTAACACCAATCAGGCATGACCTCAAGTAGTACATAGTGAAATATATGATTTCATATCTCTAGCAAATAGGCACGGTCATTTGTTTTTTAAATCGCACTTTTGTTCGTAAGCCAGTCTTGATAATAGAATTGTCCTAAAAATTCAAGTACATCAGTGTCAGGAAATGTTATTTTACTCCTTATTTATTATATCAGCCACAGTTCACACTAACACTTCAACTGAACACAACTCACGAAAGGGATAACTCGGAAACTACATTATTTTCAATGTAAAAGCTAGCTTCTTGCTAGCCTTGCGACCAGGGTAGTTTAGTTAGAAAAGGATGGAAAATCTACGGGATGGATTACACAGAAGAATGAGTGAAAGAAACCAGTTTGCTTGGAAGCTGGTGTGTGCAGGCTTCTTGTTTACTGCTCCATCACGAATCATCTTGACCTGCCGCATCACAATATTTAACGTGTAAATATAAATTGTATTAAAATTAATAAATAATTTTGTTCATAAACTGCAGGTTTAGTATGAAAATATTATTAATTGGGGAAGCTTAGCTTTTTAGCTTACATTGACGCTACGCATTTTAATATACAATCCAATATTACATATGAAGAGTTCGCGGGAAAAATGATAAATGTCACAGTTTTAATAAGGTTGATGTCATTATTTAATTCAATAGATCACTGCGAAATTTAATGTTGTTCTTATGAAAAATGGTAAAAAGGAGAATTATTACTAGGAAAACAGTAATCCTTTCCTTTAATTTCTATAGAAACAGCATTACATCTTGCAGTTATAGACTCAATTAGATCATTATCTAATCCTTAACAGAAATGTGACATTCATTGTTTTTCCCGCGAACTCTTCATATAACAAATGCTATGGTCACCTCAAAAGACAGTAGAAAGTGTACAAAATATGACATACTGTATCACTTGGAAAACATACACCTCACACACTAAAACATTCATGTAACCTACTGCAGAGGCCTAACACGTGTCTCAACCTGTTGAATGCACTGAACCAACAAATTAATACTCTGTAATGATACATAGTTGCCGTCTACCATCTACCAGACATGGCAAGAATCATGTTTGTCCGATCCTGGGAGATGTCTGGGGCTGGGGGACCTTCCCCTACTTAGCATGCTTCCAAGTTAAAATGTCCAGGCCAAAACGCCCACATGCAAAATGCCCAGAGTAAAATTTCAAAAAAAAAAGTCTATGAACAAACATGTCCAATAAAAATCACTGCTGAATTTCCATAAACAAAAATGTTCAATTTTTTTCAATGCATTGTACTGCAATAAGGCCGTTGCTAAACAAATTAGAAGTAAAGTAATACGAAAAAACCTATGCATCTGGTACCTAGTAATAACCTTTGCTTCTGTGAAATATGTTCTTAAATACTCGGACAATATTTGTTGGTTACTGCTGATGAAATGGTTATTTTAATGAATCATTACAAAAATTGAGTTAACCCAACATTTATCTTACTTACGTACTTATTGGCTTTTAAGGAACCCGGAGGTTCATTGCCGCCCTCACATAAGCCCGCCATTGATCCCTATCCTGAGCAAGATTAATCCAGTCTCCACCATCATATCCCAAGTCCCTCAAATCCATTTTAATATTATCTTCCCATCTACGTCTCGGCCTCCCCAAAGGTATTTTTACCGCCGGCCTCCCAACTAACACTCTATATGCATTTCTAGATTCGCCCATACGTGCTACATGCCCTGCCCATCTCAAGCGTCTGGATTTAAAGTTCCTAATTATGTCAGGTGAAGAACACAATGCGTGCAGCTCTGCGATGTGTAACTTCCTCCATTCTCCTGTAACTTCATCCCTCTTAGCCCCAAATATTTTCCTAAGAACCTTATTCTCAAAAACCGTTAATCTCTGTTCCTCTCTCAAAGTGAGAGTCCAAGCTTCACAACCATACAGAACAACCGGTAATATAACTGTTTTATAAATTCTAACTTTCAGATTTTTTGACAGCAGACTAGATGACAAAAGCTTCTCAACCGAATAATAACAGGCATTTCCCATATTTATTCTGCGTTTAATTTCCTCCTGAGTGTCATTTATATTTGTTACTGTTGCTCCAAGATATTTGTATTTTTCCACCTCTTCAAAGGATAATTCTCCAATGTTTATATTTCCATTTCGTACAATATTCTGATCACGAGACATAATCATATACTTGGTCTTTTCGGGATTTACTTCCAACCCTATCTCTTTACTTGCTTCAAGTAGAATTTCCGTGTTTTGCCTAATCGTTTGTGAATTTTCTCCTAACATATTCACGTCATCCGCATAGACAAGAAGATGATGTATCCCGTTCAATTCCAAACCCTCTGTGTATTGTAAATACAATATTGCATTTTAAAATTGGTTTAAATTGTATTTCGTTTTCGATATCGCAATGACTTCACGTTGTCTCAAATGTTTCAGCTTCCGTGCTACGTACGAAATCATCAACGTCAACCATACCTACACAGACAGCACAGTGGATAGATCCGATAGACATGAAAAAATCAGTTTCTTCCATTTAGAAAAATGTATGTCACCTCTAAATTCTTGTAAGATCGAAGTTACGATCATTCTCTGTATTATGCATATATATATTCTTATGCAATTATAAAAAATTCTTACAAATCACACGAATTTAGAAACTTGATTTACAGTTTAATTATGCATCCTAAAGTACAGTCTTGAAGAATTTACAAGAGTGGCGTGATTTGTAACCATTGCTGCGATTAATGTGTAAGAAAAATCTGTACGAAGCAACTATGGAATGCATAACACATTTTTAGCTTCAGAATACTACCTAATTAAAGAAATGATACTTCTGAATAGTTCATTCTTCATCTGCAATACTCTTTTACCCTTAAAACTAAATAATAATGATATTTTACACACAACTTCAAAATAATGGAACTCTGAAAGTATTGGGAGTAGGACACATTTTTTGCTCAGAATGTCTTCGGAAATAAGCTTCAGTGGTGGTAAATCCTCTTGAATCACTCTGTATAATATATGTAAAGTAGCTGTATCAGGAAAGACTGTATAGCTGTAGGACTATAGGGCCTTAACTCGCTTCGCATTAAGTAAACACTACCCCCTTCCACTATCTAAAACTCTACCTGCTGGGAATAGCGCTCCAAACCTCTAGCTAAAACATCAGTGAATGGACAGTATAGCCGACAGGAACTGAATACATGTCGTCACTACTGTAGGCTGGGGGATACGCGACAACTAGTTAATGTTTGTAAACAAAACGCACGGACCAGGGATGCCTATCCTGATTCACCTACTTTAGCCAAACCTTACTCATCTCTTATACTCTTCTGATAAAGAAATGTTTCTTCATAAAAAAAAAAAAAGGAAGGAAAATTTCTGTTTTAAATTTTCTGTCGGGTTATCATTACCTTTACACCTGCACTATTCAATTGTGTTTTCGACTTCATACTATTGGAATGTTCTTTTTCAAATAAATAATAATAATTACGTGTTCTCTCCGGGTTTAGAGGGTAGTTCTCTTCCATAAACTTGCGAATCCGTTTAACAGAAGCTTCGCTTTTCTCCACAGTAAACAGTAGCTTTAATTTTGTTATGTAAAGAGGAATCAATTTTTGCACCTCCCCAACTTCACGAATGTAAATCTACAGTTGTACTTTCTCCAGAGGAAGCCATGTAGCAATACCGGTATTACATTTGTTAAAATCCATCCATAGCTCGAATTTGAACCCGAGAACGGTGGGTCTAAGACCCAGACCACCACGGTGAGAAAATATATTTTATCCAAAGGAGAGTAGTTTTCTTCGAGTCATTCTCTCAATGTTACCATCTAAAAGTGACGCGCCCAAGCTGTATTTATTTTTATTGCTGTTTTAGGGTTGGGCCATGGAAGAAGAGTTACAGCATCATGATTAATGGAGCAATGTTGGTGTGCCAATAAGGGAAACGGGAGTACCACCTGAAAAGCTACCACCTAACATATCCAATGTTTTATTAACCTTCCATCTCCTCTATTTATACATTATGCTCGTACGAAAATACATGCTGTGATAATAAAATTTATCAGTTAGGATATAATTTACAGTACATTAACAGCAAATCTTAAATTTTGTTAAAAATATATCGTAAACTTTATGTATTTTAAATGTTTTCCGCCCCGGGTCATTAAAAATGCTGCCCCTTCATCATAAAACATAAAAATTTAAGAAAATGTCTTTGAAACGAAGATATATAATTGAATAGTCATTATTCATACGAAAGCAGTAAAGAAGAAGGAATTATACACACCAAATAAAATTAAATATAACTTTAAATATGGATAATGGTGTGCAAGTTAACGGCACTACATGCTGCATACTCTGTTAACATAAAAGTAGTGACTGATGACAGGTAAAAATGAAATTAAATATGAACCATGTACCCAACGGTAAAATAACGAAAATTATGGAACATTCTCTTCAAATTGTTGAAGGGAAAACCTTGGAAAAAACTGGGCCCACAAGTTTGGTAGTTTTGACATAATGGGGGACTGCCGGACATTTACTATTTAATAAATATTGAACCCTATGTCAGTTTTACACAAGGAAGACGCCCCACGCAGTTCCATATTTAGACATGGGGTAACATGGGCCATAGCCCGAAGTCGAAAATCTTAGGCGCAGATTTTTTGGACTAGCATTTTTTTGTAGTCCTGTTTGACATTCTGGCTGATATGTTCATCTATTATCAGGCAGTCAGATGAAGAACAATTATGGTTTGTATACATCTGAAGTCTCATTAGTGTAACATGTAACTAATCGGCGATGTATGCTATGGAGGGGAGAAGCAACTGGCCACCCTACCCCATTATCACCTGGCCAAGTAGCTTCATAAGTGGTACCTTATTGTTATTACTTGTGAGGTTCAGACCTATCTTCGGACGGTTGATCAAACAATTCGAACTGTGGAAATTTGAGAAGTTTTATACACGTACATGCTGATGACTAGGCCCCGCAAAAAGTATTGCTATCAGCTTAGGATCCAACATAGCATACCTGCTTTGTGAGAGATGGGATAAATAACGATAGACAGAGTGACGTTGGCAGTAGTACAGTTTGGTTCGTGAGAAATGAAGTAATACATGAAAGTATCATTATTTGTGCGTCTTTTTGACTAGTTTCCAGTGATTAGCTATGAAGCTTATAAAGTGCAATTCTAATTTTATTCTCATTAAGAGACCTAAATATTTCATTGTACTTGACATACTAGTAAAAATACTATTTACGTATTGATGCGTTGCAAAGAACTATGATATGCATGTGCAAGACATGTAACGTGTATCATATTCGGATAACGTGTTTCAAAAAATTTAGTTGATTTCTTCATATAGCTTGCAGGATCTGCAACATATAGTAACACATTTTCGAATTGCACACATGATGGCCTTAGCCACTCCATAGCACTATCAAAAAGTTCACATATGGTGGAATAATTAACCCTGTCGAACACTTCCCTCGTTAAGAGTTAGAGTCTACAGCAACATTCCGCACTAAGGGCACCGACAACCATATTTGCAACATGACGTCCAACGGAGTCCATGCTTTCATCTATAGAAAGAAACCCATATCATCTCTTTTTGTAATTTACACTTCACTTTACGCAGACATTTCTCATATGCATGTTGCACATACTTCTTTCGCAGTGTTGCTTCTTTTGGAATTTGTCTTCCAGTGTAATTTCTGGAAAGCCACAGAGTTTCGCGTTTACTAATTTCTTTAACGGAATATTTGAAGCAATAAATGTGTCACACATATCTTCGTAAAATGTTCGTTCAAGTAGTTGTGAAGGAGATTCCTGCTGTATCTTGCTTAAATTCTGTTCTTTTACATGCGCGTTTATGCTTATTGCTATTTATATGCTTCTTAACGTTGCATGCCATGTCGGCTGCCAATTTCAAGTGACACAATTCACAAAACAGTTCATTACCGTGGATGAAAAACACACTTTATTGCTTCTATCTTGCGTAGGCCTACTTTTGGTCTCGGCATTCTGAAGACCCGTGTCGATTGCTTTTGACTGCGTTGTACTAAGCTACGCCGGCACAGCTCCTACTTGCACAGTGATGCGTGCAAGAGTCCTCGGTTCATAAACATTAGCTATACTACATCGCGCGTTTCTCTGTAAAAAATATACTTTCTCCGGGGCCTGCTGATGACACGAGTATTTTACATTATTTTTATTTATCGCAACTATACATAATTACTTAATACACAACAAGAAGTAAGGTTCTCTCATTATAACATACACTTACCAGTCAAGATTCCATTCCAGCTGTGCGTCTAATATATTTTAAAGCTTTTAAGTCGCTACATTGTTACATGGCAGATCATATTTCAAACCAAAAGTAACATTTGCTGTATGCTAACATTGACAACTTGTTGATTAAATACCTGATATTCAAAGAAAATACCGTTGGTTGGAAAAAGGTAATAATTCGACTTTATTTACTTACTTACAAATATCTCTTAATAAATCCGGAGGTTCTTTGTAGCCCTCACATAAGTCCACCATCGGTCCCTTCCCTAGCAAGATTAATCCAGTCTCCATCATAACCCACCTCCCTCAAATACATTTTAATACTATTTTCCCATTTACGTCTCGGCCTCCCCAAAGGTCTTTTTCCCTCAGGTCTTCCAACTAACACTCTATATGCATTTTTGGATTCACCCATATGTGCTACATGACCTGCCTATCTTAAACATCTGGATTTAATATTCCTAATTACATCAGGTGAATAATGCAATGCATGCAGATCTGCGTTATGTAAATTTCTCTCTTCTCCTGTAACTTCATTCCTCTTAGCCCCGAATATCTTCCTAAGCACCTTATTCTCGAACATTCTTAAGCTCTTAATCATCTCTCAAGCTGAGAGTCAAGTTTCACAACTATTTAGAACAATTTTTAGGCCTAATATAACTGTCTTATAAATTCTAACGCTCAGCATTTTTTGACAGCAGACTGGATTACAGAAGCTTCTCAACCGAATAATAACAGGCATTTCCCAAAGTTATTCTGCGTTTAATTTCCTCTCTAGTATCATTTCTATTTGTTACTGTAGCTCCAGGGTAAGGCCTACAAAAATTTTTCCACCTTTTGAAAGGATAAATTTACCACTTTTATATTTCCATTTCGTACTATGTTGTAGTCACGAGACCTAACCATATACTTGTTTTTCTTTTTCTCCCCCCCCCCCCCCCGCGATTTACTTCCAAACCTGTCTTATTGCTTTTGTTTCAAGTAAAAATGTCGTGTTTTCCTTAATAGTTTGTGGACTTTCTCCTAACAAAGTCACGTCATCTGCATAAACATCCAGCTATTTTCTTGGATTTTCCTAATAACATATTTTAGAGCAAATTTAAAAAGTAAAGATAACAGTGCGCCCTCCTGCTTTTGCCTGCAGTGAACTGGAAAAGCGTTAAGACAGAAACTGGCCTTCTGTACGTTTCACTGAGGCACATTTTAATTAATCGAACTAGTTACTTGGGAATACCAAATTCAATAAGAATATTATATAAAACTTCTCTCTTAAGAGTCATATACCTTTCTAAAATCTATGAATAAACTGGTGTAGTGTGCCCTTAAACTCCCATTTTTTTCCTCCAATCTCTCTTGAATGCAGAAAATCTGATCAATAGTCGATCTATTACGCCTAAGACTACATTGATCATCCCAGTGACGTATGCAGAATTTTGTCATGGGGGGGGGGGGGTCATTAATTTCAACCATTTCACTATTGATTTCCACATTTCATTTCTGTGACAAAATATAGCCTATATTATTAATCTTACTCATTTAAATGAAAACACAGGTTACGATGTGCCTAAAAGTGAGTGTCTGCAATTGTTAGACTGTAACAGTCTTATTTAAGTTAGACTTCGAGAAAGATTGAGTGGGGCTGAATATAAAAACATTCAAAACTTAAATTAGAAAAGGAAGAGAAACGTCTTAGGTACTTACGTAATTTTACAGATAAGATACTTTTTTTTTTCCAAGTAGCTAAAAATGAGACGGGTCATTATTTCGGAAACAGATGGAGTATATCTTCAGTGCTGTGTGATACTTCTATTACAACTAATTACGACAGTGGACAGTGAAGTTATGGAAATATCGGTCAGTGTCCACGTAATGAAGGTAATGACAAAAATAAGATTGGAAATGAAATAAGTGGAATTGGTGATGATCCAGTATCCTGGGCAACAAACGAAGTTAGAGGACTGTTTCACTAGTCAGTATATGAAAAAATTGAGAGATTTTAGAATCAGAAAAAAAAAAAAAAAAAAAAAAAAAAAAAAAAAAAAAAAAAAAAAACACACACACAAGACAGTTATTGCTAGAGGTATTGCACGATCATTATTGACACTTAAAAGTTACATTAAATTATATTTGCTGCGTATAATTTCTTCTTCTTTAATACCCTCATCCGAATATTTATTACCGGTATTCAATTATGTCATCGTTTTTATTAAATTTTCGTAGATCATTATATCTTACGATCAAGGGGCAGCATTTTTAATGGCCCGGAGCAGAAAAAATCTAAAATACAGCCCTGGACATACAGAGTTTTAGATTTATTCTTTATACAGTTTCAGAATTACTGTTAATGTACTAGAAATTATGTCCTAACTGATAAATTTTATTATCAGAAGATGACATTTCTGACGAGTATGGGGTATAAATAGAGGAGGTGGAAGGTTAATACGACATTAGAGGTACAGAAACCTAGTGTATTTTCAGCAATACCTTCCGGGAACAGAAAGGTAAGCAATAAGAATAACAGAGAAATGTTAATTCTATGCAAACATGAGATATTTATTAAATCAGTAATGAACTTAAAGAATGGGACATATTCCAGGTTCATGGAAATAATATACTTGTGCCAAAATAACAATATTATTAATAGTAATATTAAAGTACTGTAGCTCAATTTGTAAAGTACTAAATCTAGTACTTTTAGAAATCTAACAAGACCAATCTTCAGAATATCAGCTTTTCAAAATCTTTGCTTGGAACTATTGGAAAAGAAACGGAGTATGTTTTTAAGAATAAGGTCCACATCTGTGGAATAAAAGCAAGTCTGGCCATGAAACAAACGTCTCTGGCCTCAAATCCGATGCAAGTTAACTGATTGAGATTTGTTATATTTTATAGATAATTTAGTGACAGATTAGAAAAGTAGAATAGTAATAAAATTGCATTAACTTCAGGTCATATTATTTTAATCATAGTCAAAGCTTAAACCATGTTTAAGTAAATGATGATGTGGGATGTGAAACTTAACATCGCATCCTAGGAAAAAAGAAATGCCCATGTAAGTGTGAATACGTCGACAAAACATTTCGGAACAAATGAGTCATTCAGCACTTCTAATTATGTTTTTCCACACTTTACAATTCCAAAGTGTTTTACACAATAGCATCGTCGATAGCCAACAGTGCAACAGGTATGTAATTTCAGCTTTCATGTAATAATGGCATACTTCATCTATTGCAGTCATGTCTGGAAAGTGTGCCCTCTTCCTGCCGCTGCTGCTCTCTGTAGCCGTGATGCTGTATCTTATAGCAACGGCAGAAGCACAGGTTATTGACTGCAGGTAAGGTTGTGATTAACTTTTCACAAGTTAACAAGAGAAGAATTTGGACAGCAGAAAAATTAAGTTTGTCTCAGCATTTAGAATAGTAGCCTTCAAATAGACGTTATCTGTGAGTGTGTGACCGCACATGGCAGTTGGCAGCATGCTGTTTGCCAGGGAAGCCGAATATTCATATCCACTTAAGTAGTCTTTAACAGTAAAATATATTTTCACAAGCGTTCAGATTTCATACAGTGCATAATAATGATGCAATCAGAATTCTGGGTCTGATATGACCAGTAACATTCTTTTCTACGTCTAATGCATCTTACCCATATTTTACATAAATCATATCAGAAATGGAATATGCTTTTGTAATCTAGAATTCTATTACAAAATTATGTGGCTAAATTAAAATATATTCAACGAAAATTCATATCGTTATGTCCGTACAGAGTTCTATACAGTGATTTCGAAAACAATTTTCACATGAGGAAAAAAAAACAACACGTGATTTAAAATATCAGTTTATATTCCAGAAGCAAAGATATTGATTTCTTATTTTTATTCAAGGTCTTTAATGGCGACAATCTGTGAATATTTCACGAACAATGCTAACTTTCGTATGCCCACGAAAAGCACGAGAAATCACAATCTTTTTTTACAACAGAAATTCTAAATCTCTTTCCCCTGTTTTCCAAATGCATTAAAACTGCAGCAATAAATTTGATACATTTACTAAACTTTATAACCATTGGCTAACATATCAATATAAATAATAAATTATCATCATTATTTGCAGGAGATATCCCTATGCACCAAGATGTAGAGGAGTTCCCCCTTTCTATCCTCCCGCTCATCGCAGTTATCCCGATTGAATCACGCCACATTGCATGGCAGATAATGGAGCAGCAGGAAACGAACCAGGGACTCCGATGCAGTGTGCGACTACTAGTGCAACTTCTACGCCTTCCCTAAATCTCTAAAACTCTCTGAATGTTCTGGTTTCTCTCTGTTCTCTTTGAATGAAATAAATAATAAAGTTCATAAAACACTCATTTTGAAGAAATGCATTTTGTTTGGTTGAAGAGAATACCCAACTCTCTACAACTAGGATTACCATTTGTCCTCATTTTCCCAGACACGTCCTCATTATCAACGGTTAAAGTACAATCTATAAAGAATTTCAGAAATCAACAGGAATGTCTGGAAACTGCGCCTGCATATTTAATTTTAAACAATTTTTGGCTTTTAAACAATTGAAGTTAAAATTCTTGGATAAGGTCTCCCAGTACCAGATACTTAAATTTTCCATAATTCTTAAACCGATTGATCATATTTGCAGTAGTATTATTGAAATTCACTTTTAATGGTTAGTAGAGGAGAAAAATTTGTTCCAGCACCGGGGATCGAACCCGGGTTCTTGGTTCTGCATACCAAGTGCTCTAATCACTGAAGTTCAATCCACAGCACCAGATCGAATCCCCCTCCTCCAATGTTTTTCCCTTTGTGGCCTTACTCCATGTTCGACATATATGTTGACATATTATATTAAGTCAACTGCCATCATACAAGGAGCGCACTCAATTGAGTTGGTATACTCTATTTTATTTCAAGGAGTGCAGTTCGGTGGCTCCTTTGAACACCCACTTACAGATTTAGGACTTCCTACACAAACACCTCTGACAATTCCATCCTGTCCCCTAGTCCCAACACTGCACAGTTGCCACAATCCTGGTGGCCCTCGAAATGAGACAGTGAGACTGACGGGATTCTTGAGATTCGGAAAAGATGCGACAACTCTGCCTCCACGTGGATTTGACGGAAGCCTGTCAATTCTTCTGAACGAGGGTTGTGATTGGTTACTGACAGGAGAAGATAGGATTTCCGTCACAGTAAGGAAGACATTTATGACAACCAATTAGTAGGGGGGCAGCAGAAGGTCTGTCAGCAAAGTCCTTTCTACGAAACTGCACTCCATGAAATAAAATACAGTATACCTGGGATTCCACAGTATTATGCACTGTTGAGCGAAGAACCTACATAAAGATTAATGTTTGGTTTTACAGAATATATGTCAACACCTATATATATAATTTGAACTGGTAATGGAAATTACGGGAAAACGGCTGAACGGATTTTAATGAGTGACCCCTCATTTTCATGCCTGGAATCCAAAGTTTTTCGGAAAAGTAGTAGTTTTCAGCGAAATATCAATTTTCCTACATAATTTTCCTATTTTCCAAAATCCATCTGTTGTCAGTTTTGACAACTAATTTTATTGAACCACGGCCGACTCGATTGAATTTCAGAACAAAACACACTCTACAATAAACAATAGGCTATTACACGAAGGCCATGACCTGCAGGATTGCAGACATATTTAGAGCTCAATTCGATTTGTTATTAAAAACTGATTCTGCAGTGTATAATTTTCTGAGTACAGCTGTGCATTGGATATTCAAATCTACGAAACTTGAGGTGGTTTGATGACATTATTACCATTAGAAATTAAATATTATTATAGTTAATATCATGATGCATCTATTTTTCATTAATTGTACATAATATTGATACTATATTGATGACATGAAAGTGAAACGTTTTGTGGTTATGTAAGTAAATGTAGAGAATATATTAATTTAGATCGTCATTTCTATAATTTAATGAGTGGCTGCTATATGTAACTACAAAACTTAAGTCGGATAATAATATTATTAAAAATCAAATAATTTTATACTTATTAACCCAGTGGGGTTGGGTCTTTTTCATATACTTAATAGCGGTGTAGTGTAGATATTGATATGTGTCATTGTCTTCAGTATTGGCTCGAGAGAGCGCAAAAATTACAGTTCCTAAGGAAAGATCAAAAGGTATTACTTACTGAGAAAATAAGAGGCCTAGAAAATTTTGTAGTCTCCATATCATTTCAGCAAGATCTCTTAGTAGGATAAAATGATTTTACGCTCTACATTTCAAGTTCTACATGCAGCAGCTATACGAAAAAGCTATTGTTCGAAAGCTTAGAAAAAACTGACTTTTTTTAACTTTTCCCTACAATCCACAATGACCTGAAATAGCTACTGCTATCGTCCTGACATTGATACTTGCGTTTTCGCGTTGAAACTCAAAAACTGAAGTTGGATAGGTTCAAGAAAAAGTATTTGGCCTAAAAAAATCCATTCAGAGGGAGTATGTTTTATTATTATGGAAGCAAATAACTATCAAAAAGACAAGTATTCTTCATTGAAAATAAATCTGAAAAATTTTTATTTGAACGTCTAACGAACTTAGTTCGCAGCAGTATTTGCTGCATAAGCCACTAGTATATGTTGAACTTGGAGTCTGGCCACAAAGGGAAAGAGACTAGAGGAGAGGGATTCGATCCGGTGCTGTGGATTGAACTTTGGCGTAACTCAGTGGTTAGAGCACTTGGTACGTAGAACCAAGAACCCGGGTTCGATCCCCACCGACGGAACGATTGTTTCTCCTCTAATAACCACTGTTACCACAACAGATATATTCTGTAGGACTAAAAATTAATCTCTACATAGATTCTTCGCCCAACAGTGCATAATGGTGTGGAATCCCAGCCACCGAGTTATTCTATTCAGTGCGCTCCTTGTATAATGGCAGTTGACAATATATATTATGTCAACATATATGTCGAACTTGGAGACAGGCCACAAAGAGAAAAACACTAGAGGAGAGGGATTTGATCCGATGCTGTGGATTGAACTCTCGCGTAGCTCAGTGGTTAGAGCACTCGGTACATAAAACCAGGGTTCGATCACCGGCGCCAGAACAATTTTTTCTCCTCTAATAATCATTGTTACCATAAACAGATATATTCTATAGGACCAAAAATTAATCTTTACATAGAATTGACTTTTACTGTCACAATCTTCATGAATTTAATGACCTATGACAATTAAAATTAAACAACCTTGATATTATAGTACAGCAAAAAATGGATCCCAATATCAGACATACAGTAAATACCATTTGTCTTACAATTTAAAACAAATATAAGCAATGAAAAAGAAGGAATCATTAGCACGAAAGCATTTTGAATCGAAAGTGGACATTTCTGATACCAAAACAATCCTTTGCCACACTACTTGAAGACACTGATTATGTCGGACAATTATTGGATTTATTGACAATGATCATCAGACATCGGATTCTAGGGCAAATGCCTATTTTGTTTCTTTAGGAGAAAAATAAAAATAATTATTAATATTTGTGTTTCATGGAAATTGAAAGGTATTCAAAGAGTTTTATAGTGCCCTAAAATGGTTATTAGAGCCTAATTTGTTAATATTCGCCTAAAAATGCCTAACTCACTGTAAAGTTTCGCATTTTACTCTTACTTTCTATAATTTATACATGCATTCACTGCGAAATTATTTAAGGCATTTAAAAAGTGGAAAGTTTGCTTCACACCGGCCATGAAACCATTGATAAAGGAAACAAAATGTTTTGAATCTCACAACACTCGCAATAGATTTCACCGAATTTAACAGGTTTGGAGGCATAAATGCCGACAAAGAACCAACCTTAGTTTTGAAGCAGGCAACAATCACAACATGTGCTGCTACCGATTCAGAGATATACTATACTATAAAAATGACTGTTTTCGGTCTGAAACCGATTAGCCTTACTGCCCTTCAGAGTGTCATAAAATCACAATTTTTGGAGAAAGAGTGTTTTTGAAATATTTATGAAAAGTCGTAAAACTGCGAATTAGTAGGGTAAACCGTTACAAAATATTTAAAAGAATGGCCCTCCTAGTGTTAACACTACCAGGAAATGCAACAATAAGTTGAACTTTCTATTTTTGTCCAATTGAATCTCAATAACAACGGTTCATTTGAATGCTCGTTAACAGTTGCTCTTTCCCTCACCTTATTTGTGTTGAGAAGTTTTGAGCGGTAGGACATTTTCCTGTGAAGTTTAACGCGATAATGCCGAAAAATATAAGTGCAAAATCTACATTGATCCGGCAATGGCTAACAGAATATTCAGAATTCACTTATGATGGAAAAATAATATTCTGCAAGATTTGTAGCAAACAGGTATGTAACAATAGTTGAAATATATAAATTCTATTAATTTTAATGAGTAGGCCTATAATATTTATACATTGACTGAGCTATCCTGAGGTATAATTCTTTTTAAGACCATTACACTTTAACCTTTTAAATTCCGATAGTTAAAGTATTTGCAGGTCATTAAAATTTTGATTGTTCGAACCCACTAACTTTGTGATAGAAATACGGCAATACAACAATTAGGATTTTATTTTAATTCAGTTTACTTTACATTTTTAGATTTCGCAAGAAAAGAAGTGCCACCTAAAGCAGCATGTGCAAGGAGCGGCTCATAAGGCTAAAGCTCAGCAGAAAAATCAACTGCAACAAACTTTACTAACACAGCCTACTTCATCCAATCTCAGCAGCAATTTCTATGCTGATTTAACCAGAGCGTTTGTTGCTGCTAACATTCCCTGGAATGCAATTGAAAATCCCGTTTTAAGACAGTTTTTACAAAAATACTGCAAACAAAATATCCCATATGAGTCGACCCTAAGAAAAAATTACTTAGAATATACAATGAAACTTTAGCTTCCATTTGGGAGGATATAGGTGATTCTTACATATGGGTCTCTGTGGATGAAACCTCAGATCCTATGAATAGGTATATAGCAAATATGGTAGTAGGAAAACTTAGTCCTGATGGACCTTCGATTCCACACCTCGTATGTGTTAAGGAACTTTCGAAAGTGAATAGCCAAGCCATTGCTTATTTTGTAAATAAAGGCCTACAGTCTTTATACTCAGGTAATATAGACGATTCTAAAGTTCTGTTGTTTTGTACTGATGCTGCCTCATACATGGTTGCTGCAGCTCCACTTCTTAAAACATTTTATCCTAACCTCACGCATGTAACCTGTCTAGCACATGGCCTTCACAGGGTTTCTGAAACAATCGGGAATGAATTTCCTCTTGTCAATTCGTTTATTTCTAACACAAAAAAATGTTTTTGTAAAGCCCCATCTAGGATTTCAATATTCAGAGAGAACTTTCCAGATATCCCACTCCCACCTCAGCCGGTTGTTACACGATGGGGAACCTGGATTCAGTCAGTGGTGTATTATTCTAAGTATTTTAAAGAAGTGGTCACAGTTATTGATAAATTACCTGAAACTGATAGTGCAGCATGTGTGAAAGCAGTGAAAGATTGTCTGAATGACTCACAAGTGAAAAACGATATTGCCTACATAACATCAAACTTTTCTTTCATACCTGCAAGCATTGAACGATTAGAATGTGAAAAACAATCTCTTTGTAGCCAAATAGCAATAGTAAAGGAAGCTCAAGTGAACATACATTCTGCTTTGGGCGAAACTGGGAAAAAAGTTAAAAATAAGTGGGACAACGTATTAAATAAGAATGTAGGATTTTCATTGTTGGAAAAAGTATCAAGAGTGATATCGGGGGAAAGTGTAAATGTTCCAGTAAGTATTGATATTTCTATTGTACCTAATTTAAAATTTGCGCCTCTCACATCAGTTTCAGTTGAAATAAGTTTTTCTGCTTTCAAAATGATTCTCAGTGACAAAAGGCAAAGGTTAACTGTGGAGAATTTAGAAAAAATTCTGGTGGTGTACTGTGCAAATAATTATAATAAAGTCTGAGCATGGAACTGAATTTCAATAACTTAAAATGAGTACTCTTGATATCAATAATCATTATTTCATTAGTTTGAATATATTAAATTTGTGCAGCTCTGTTTATAAATATAATATAGTATTCTTTTTTAATGTTTAAACATACTTTTTTGTGCGTATTTTAGTGCATAACTAAAAATTTCAGTGAAAGAAATAAGTATGATACCTTGATGTGCCTAAAATGCCTATTTTCATTAAAATAGAGCCTAATTTTACAAATTTTGAGCTTATTTTAGGCACCTAAAACTGCAATTTTTAGTGCCTAAAAATCCGATGTCTAATGATCATATACAAAGCAATCAATGTTATCTGAATTCGTATAGTCCAAATGCGTCCAATTTGCCCATAAAGTTCACTATACCTAGGATTCATCACTTGCTTCCAAACAGATGACGCATTCTGTTTCATCTTATATTAGAGTCGATAGTTCTCTTTTATGATTCCATTTGCTTTGCCACATTTGCACTGTAGTAATTGAATTCCCTGAGTTTAGTTCCTTAACTATGTAGAAGATCGAACATTGTATTAATATCGTTGACTTTATGTATTAATATCTTTCACCTTATGTATTATTATCTTTGGTTTTGTATATGATCTTTGCGACGCTTTGTATTGAACTATGGGTAATAAAATGGTAGAGTGACCCACGGCCACAGCTCACTTCACTTCCAAACATTCAGAAACTGTGGCTACTAAGATACTTTCAGGAACAGAGGCATGATCAGCTGCCTCTCTGATAGTGATCCCCTCTTCCATAACTTTCTGCAATGAACATTTCGTATTATTCCCTTCCTATTTGCCTTTCTTATCATTTTCCGTCAGAACAAAGGCCTTGAAATAAGAAATAGGCTATGAAAACTTATCCTTAGTGGAATTCTCTTGTCTGGTACTGGGGGAACAGATACTGTCCGATACTGGGTGACTAGTGTGCTGACCTAAACTTTCTTGCTTCCACATCATAGTCACTTGCAAATTAAAACCAATTATACACAGTGGCATAGCATGAAATTTTGAGCAGGGGAAGCTAACTCAAGTTGTTTTTCTTGTACATATGAGAAAACGTATTACAAAAATATAGTCTTAAAATAAATAGTAGTCAATGTCAAGTCACCAGTCCGAAGATTGGTTGGAACCTCTTAACACCAATAAGGCATGACCTCAAATGGTACGTAGTAAAATGATTTCATATCTCTAACAAATAGACATGGTCATTTGTTTTTTAAATCGCACTTTTGTTCGTAAGCCAGTCTTGATAATAGAATTGTCCTAAAAATTCAAGTACATCAGTGTCAGGAAATGTTATTTTACTCCTTATTTATTACATCAGCCACAGTGCACACTAACACTTCAACTGAACACAATTCACGAAAGGGATAACTCGGAAACTACATTATTTTCAATGTAAAAGCTAGCTTCTTGCTAGCCTTGCAACCAGGGTAGTTTAGTTAGAAAAGGATGGAAAATCTGCGGGGTGGTTACACAGAAGAATGAGTGAAAGAAACCAGTTTGCTTGGAAGCTGGTGTGTGCAGGCTTCTTGTTTACTGCTGCATCACCAATCATCTTGACCTGCTGCATCACAATATTTAAAGCGTAAATATAAATTGTATTAAAATTAATAAATAATTTTGTTCATAAACTGCAGGTTTAGTATGAAAATATTATTAATTGGGGAAGCTTAGCTTTTCAGCTTACATTGACGCTACGCCACTGATTATATAGCACTTAGCCCTTCCAATATACAATCCAATATTACATATAACAAATGCTACGGTCACCTCAAAAGACAGTAGAAAGTGTACAAAATATGACATACTGTATCACTTGGAAAACATACACCTCACACACTAAAACATTCATGTAACCTACTGTAGAGGCCTAACACGTGTCTCAACCTGTTGAATGCACTGAATCAACAAATTAATACTCTGTAATGATACATAGTTGCCGTCTACCATCTACCAGACATGGCAAGAATCATGTTTGTCCGATCCTGGGAGCTGTCTGGGGCTGGGGGACCTTCCCCTACTTAGCATGCTTCCAAGTTAAAATGTCCAGGCCAAAACGTCCACATGCAAAATGCCCAGAGCAAAATTTCCAGAAAAGTCTATGAACAAAAATGTCCAAAAAAAAATCACTACTGAATTTCCATAAACAAAAATGTTCAATTTTTTTTCGATGCAATATACTGCAATACAGCCGTTGCTAAACAAATTAGAAGTATAGGAAAAAACCTATGAATCTGGTCCCTAGTAATAACCTTTGCTTCTACGAAATATGTTCTTAAATACTCTGACAATATTTGTTGGTTACTGCTGATGAAATTGTTATTTCAATGAATCCTTACAAAAATTGAGTTAACCCAACATTCATCTACGAAAATGTAACGAGTGGTTGTGTAACCCAGCCACACAATCTTCTGCAGTAAATTACAGAGCTTTTCTTGTGAAATGTTGCAATGATATCTGTACCTACTTCATTAAAGAAACAAAATACTTGCTAGTAAAAAAAGTATTTTATTATTCATAAGACAACTCAAAACAATTTAGCTTGTGTCTATACACACAGATCTCAATTTTATAATACTGCAGCCAATACTTATTATGAACACTATTCAATAATTTCAATGATGATTGGAGAAAAAAAGAAATAAAAAAAAAAAACTGAAGTCAACTGCTACTAAATTGTTTAACCACAAAGATCTAAAAAGTTTAGTACATTTGGCATATTAAGGATTGCAGTTGAGGGTTAATTCAAAGATTATAAATGGTATTAAAATTTATTAAACACTTATTCCATAAAAGTGTAGCAATTTATTCACAATTTAACAAGATTTTTCCATTCCATTATCCATTATTATCGGAACAGAGCTGCGCTACTGAACATTTACTTAAATATGATCCATTCTTCTATTCCTCAATATTTTACCTACAAGAAATTAACCACCTTCCACTTCGTGTACAATATTACCAGGACATCTTCAGACGAAAAGTTGCGTAATTTGCCAGTCAATGTCTAATGTGTGCGAAATATGGAACCTAATATCTATATTTACAGTATTAGTGCTTACAGTAATTACAATAAACTTAGAACCTAGAGGAGAGGTAAATGAAGACGTTCTCTTGCACCATTATCAGCGACTTGTTCGGATTTTACCAATACTTACGAGACTTCAAAATAAAGGAGTGAGGGACGGAGATACTCCATAACTCTGAAAATTTAACAACTTCCAAATAATTCAAACAAGGATTTATGAATTTTTGTGATAACAATGGTAGTAAGTTGCCACTGAAAGAAGTTACATCTCATTTCTCCTCACACCACTCATTCTCTTTGCGAACCTGCTCTTCTTCACTGGCAGTGAAGTCATTCTTGATGTTGAAAGTTTTACGTATTTCTTCCGGTGTCTTACCCTTAATCATATTTGCTACAGTTTTACATGTTACATCCAATAAACCTTTGATGTCCAGATAATTCGCAGCCTGAAATCAAGAAATTTGATCCAATAAGTTATCTTCATACAAAACCACAAGTCCATTCACTAGGGTGGGTTGAGGTAATTTGGGTATAAAAACAAGCCTTTAAGGTTAGGTTAGCTTGTTACGGTAATATTTTCCAGTGTGTTTTTTATATTTAGCACTGTGGCACGTTAGAACGATTCTATTGCATTTTCAGTTATCGTATTTACTTGTGTTACAGATGTACTTTCCTCCATAATTTAATTAAAAAATCCAGGGTGCATATATGCGAGCAAAAAATTTTAGGGGAAAAATCTTATCTACCTAACATCCCACGAGATAATCACAGTTGATTTCGACATTGCACATTCAAGTAGTATTGAAAATGACTGACTGTACGACTTCAAGAGCAGCGATATATTGACTACATAAGAGTAGTAATACAAAATTAATAAAAGATGAAGCACAGTGTAATTTAAAATTAAATACAAATGAAACAAAACCTAGATATACTTACTGCACTTTTTGAAGATAACATAACCACTATTCTTACGTTATTCACAAGTAACAATTGAAAATGTAATGCATACATTATGTGATTATTATATTAGGTGAGTAAATAAGGCATGTTGATCTTTTCTCGTTATAATAAGTAATTAGTATTTATTTATTTAACCTGGTAGAGATAAGGCCGTCAGGCCTTCTCTGCCCCTCTACCAGGAGATTACAACTATAATATGAACAATAAAATTACAATTAGTATTAAATTTACAATTAAAATTATAATAAAAATCAAAGTACGGAAAGATTACCCGACTAATTAAAGCTAGATAATTTATCATAGAAAAACAAAGAATATTTTATATTTACTGAATTACAAATTAAACCTAGAATAACAAAGTTGTATAGTGATTAAATTACTGGATATTGAAATATTTTGTGATAGATTAAAGAAACTATTTACAAGAAATCAATTACTGACCAAGTGCCTAATAAGTTTGCGTTTGAATTCAATTTTATTTAGACAGTCCCTGATGCTAGCAGGTAGCGAATTCCAGTCTTGGCAGGGCTATTGTGAAAGAGGATGAGTATGAGGAGGTGCGATGGGATGGTACTGTTAGTATTGTTTCATGACGAGAGTGTGTGTTCAGATTATGGTGGGAAGAAAGGTAAGTGAAGCAAGACAACAGGTACGAAGGAATAGAAGAGTTCAAGTTTTCGAAGAGAAAGAGAAGTGAATGTAAATTTCTTTTCTTATCTAATTTAAGCCAACCTATTGCTTCCAGGGATGGGGTAATATGATCATATTGACTCTAATCTCTTACTCTCATAATAACCTTTAAGTTTAACTAAACCAATTTCCCTCGTAGGTGGGGGAATTTGGGTATAATGTGCATCATTGAAGTAGTAGTTGTTTTCTAATGCCAGGCATTTGACAATAAAGTCATTTGACCTCTTGCACTCCAATATTTTTCAAAGATATTATCATGGTCAGCCACTGAAGCACAGATTTTGAGGTGAAAATGGCAAGTTGTAGCCGATTTAAGTGAACACCATATTTTAACGTTTTGGTAGCTATTTCATTCACACACAACCCCCAGAATGTCTGGAGGACCACAACTGCTGTTGGTCGATGGGTCCATTGGACCTAGCTGGGAGATCTTGTTGATCTCCAGCTTTCCCTCATTAAGCCACTGGAGGACGATTTTAGTGCCATAGCAGGTCGGCACTAGGAACAGAAAAGTAGAAAGAGGAGGAAGGAAAGTGAAATGAACCCCTAGGCCTCAAATGCTGCATTATTGAAATGAAACATGCTTTAAAGTCATTATAAACTCAAATTATCCCAACCATTGGTCAGTGTATGTAGCCTAGGACAGAATGTACAGGTTAGATATTTTAATTACCAAGATAAAAAAAAATGTCAAAACTAGTGTTCTTGATAAGGCTCATTTTGTAAACTTAAAATATCTCTCATTAAAATTAGGGACAGAAAACACTGGTTGTCCTTTATCAATCCATAATATGTGTGCATGGCATGATCTGGAACGAAAAATTAGGCTAGTTGTCGATTAACCTGTAATAATCACACCCAAATTACCTCACTTTTGTAAATTTAATTTGGTAACAAACTATTAGTAATATATTAAATTTATTAAAAACCTGTTCTAAACATGTGTAATGTACACATATATGAATTTGTGTTACTGTATCACAGCTGGTTCCCAACAATATTGCTTTGAATGTGATGCCTCAGTTCATAAACTTGTAAACAAATTTTTTAACCACTCTATCGTAGGATTGTTTTTTTTTAGTAGGTTATTTTATGACGCTTTATCAACATCTTAGGTTATCGTAGGATTGTGAAATAGATAAAATTTTGTACTGGCATGTGTACGAAAATAAGGTAAAGTCTTATTCAATAAATTGTAAAATACCCAGATTACGCCAACCCACCCTATTACCTTCAACAAAGTGTTACTAGAAAAACTTTACATAGACGTAATTACATATTCTCCATCTTTCAACAATACAGAACTGTAATAGTTTTGAAGGAAAAAAGAATGGTGGCTTACTGGAAATAAAGGATAAACCCACACCATATCTCTTAAACCACTGAATCTCAAACTCAAAACTGTAACTGAAATTACTTATTATAGTGAAACCTGTTCAAGACGGAAGTGACATGGTCCTAATTTTTTTTCCGTTGTGGCCAGGTTTCAGTGTTATTCAGGTGTGAAGTTAAAATGGAATATTTTATCATTTGTATAAATAAAAAACAAAATGGCATGCCGCAAATTGTAGGAATTACAAAATATTCCGTTTAACAGTACTGACATTAAATCAGCTTCCTGTCGCTTATTTAATTGCTGAATGATCTTGATGAAAATCTCATTTCCTGTATAAATTGTACCGTAACTCGCTCATTAAACACTATAAAGTTTATTAATTACACTAAATTTAATATATAACCCTATACTATAATACTGTACCGTATATTACAACACATTATTTAATTTGACTAGGAGCCATCCATTAGAAGCCTTGAATTCTGGATTATCTAATTTCTTTTCCAGTTCAAGGGTTTGCATTGCAGAATAGATCCAGAAATTGGCATGATCTTTGAAAGGGCAAGAAGAATCCACTCCCACAACAGTTCATTTGTTTCTATGTAAACAGTTGTTTTCTGTTTCCTTTTATGTCACCATTATTGACGCAAGGCACTCATTCATGATACGGCCTTTATTTCTGAAAGTGTTAAGCTACACCGGAGTTTTCCATTCCTACATTTCAACATTATTTTCCATACGCTTCGTTTCCAATTTTCCTCGATAACTTTTACTTCGTCAGTTAATGATAGTGCAGCATTTTTACGCAACTTTTTTTCATCACGAAATCACTAATAGACATGCGTTCTACCCAGCTACGACAGTATACAGAGGTGAAGCATTGAATTTCTTTGAGGGACTCGTCTACCTAGTCAATAGGGTAATAAAATTTATGACCACCAGGCCAACACACCCTCGCACCCTAAACAATTTTGCAAAGAAAACTTGTTTTTATCTTAGTGACCTACGTATTTCGTACATTCCTTGAAAGCACTGATACTGTTTCAAAATATAGTTTACATTATACAGTAGTGTGTCGAAAATATTATTTCCGTTTTGAACAGTAGCAGACAGTTTCCGTTTTATTCAGAAAAAATTACACATAATACATACGAATTTCGCCAGGACCAATAAATTGTTCCGAAATAGACAGGATTCCGGATTATTCAGGTTCCGATTTGAACAGGTTTCACTGTATTAAGAATTGTATTCTATAGAGTTCTCACAAAAGATTTTCAGGTTTCGAACACAAATACATAAAATTGGTACTTAAAGAAACCCTTTCAAAGTTTCAGTACCTTACTTCACGGATGACAGATGTTCACCGTGAGCCCCCTCCCCCAGTAATTTGGCACACATCAAGCCTGTAGTCAAATTCATTCGTCTCAGATGTGTTGTAGTATATATAGCACAATCAACTGACGAGAAAATCAATATCCCGAATTTAAAAGAAAACTTACAAATTAAACCAAACTCTTTAACTCTATTAAATATAGAATATAATCTAAATTTAACAGAAGAAATACTGAAATCAGAAGTAAACATTGAAATACTGAAACAATTGTCTTTAGAGACAATTATTATTAGGTACCCTCCACAAAACTGGCTTCATTTATACACCGACAGATCCTTGATCTCCAGAGAACAAGGTGCCGGTGCAGGTGTTACGTGCTGTCTCTTCTCACTTTATAAATCTCTTGGATATGGAACAACAAGTTTTGATGGTGAAATCATTGCAATAAGTGAATGTCTCAGGAATCTTCTATGCCACATCAATAAATTTAGGAATGCAGTTATATTGCCAGATTCCAAAGCAGCTATTCTGTCAATAGTCTCTAAACACACACCTTCATCTCAAACAGCAGAAATAACTAAAATGCTCTCTCAATATCACTCAATAAAAGAATTGTATTCCAATGGATACCATCCCATTGTGGAATCCTGGGAAACGAGAATGCGGATGCTTTAGCAAAGAAGGGCAGCACTGCTACTTACAGACCTGTTACTAAATCTACGTATTACTCTGTGAAGAGATTTATTAAATCTACATACTTAGACTTCAACAAACAAAATCTGATAACTCAATCCCAAGGGAAAAAATGGAACTCTCTGCATCATAATCCACAGTTAATTCCCGATTTACCAAGAAAATCGTCTGTAGCTGCATTTAGATTGGCAACAGGCCACAATTGTTTGGCCAAATACCTGCATAGAATTGGAATATATCAGTCCCCTAACTGCCCATTGTGCAACTCAAACCAAGAAATGGATTCAGAACACCTCAAAATCTGTGCTTCTGTGGCTAACCATGATAATATCTTTGAAAAATATTGGAGTGCAAGAGGTTAAATGACTTTATTGTCAAACGCCTGGCATTAGAAAACAACAACAACAATCAACTGACGTGATGGTTCCTGTGATGCATGCTCGTAGATCAAGCATGGTCTGTGGTAAGGCACATAGTCTACCTTTAATATACCACCCCAGGGGCGGCCCGTCCTTATGTGCTACAGTACAATGATAATTTTTGCTCAAATAATGTATTTGCAATACCATAGTATTTGATCTGCCATTTGACAATTTCCCGTGGTTATGTTCATGACGCGTTATAGAGTGTTTAGTCTTCGCTCTTTAGTGCCTCAGGCAGTACGTTGTGCTACTCAAAACTCTGTATGAGAATGTAGACAATTAATGCGCATGTGCGAAGCTGAAATCACTGCTCTGATTGGCTATTTTTACGCGGGGAAGTGCTGTAGTCAGCTTCAGCACAACACAGCTTGGAAATTACAAAAGTAAAGCATAACGAAAGAATGCTTGTTTGTGGAAGAACTCGGAACTATGTATAATTTGTTTGGTAATTCAACTGTCTGACCGCTGCTGCCATCTACCTGGTTTTTGAGGTTCCTCCTGAATCAGTCAGTCTAGAAAATTGAAGCCAAGGTAGTATGTGACCATATAATTCAGGAAGCTACTCACCATTTCCAGTCGTTAACCTACCTAGACGCAACAAAATTGTTAAACAGGAAATTTTTTGACAATTTTTCGCATAATTTTCCTGAACGCGAACTTGAAGTTGCTGTCAACAGCTATACTGTACTGAACAAAAGAGTTTTAAAGACACAATTTGGGGTTCTATGTGGAAGACCCGATTTCCGAAATATAGATGGAGCTGTTCAATTGTTACAATACATAACATAGCCTCCAACAATTCACAGGATCCATTCTGTGAATTAACGAAGTTGTTAAATATTTTGGTTACAACACCAATGACCACTGCTGAGCCAGAAAGATGTTTTTCTTTCTTTAAACGCATAAAAACGTTTTTAAGGAACACTATGTCCCTGGATCGCCTCACTGCTCTTGCAATACTGTCAATAGAAAAGAGTATGATTTCCAAGATGGAGGGGTTTAACACCAGGGTAATTGACAAGTTCTGCAGTAGGAAGGAACGTCGTATGGACTTCATATTTCGTCACTAGGCGAGTCTCAAATTAAGATAAATACATATAAGTGTATACAGTAGGCCGATATAGTAGCACACTCATCATTTTGACCACCAGCCGCTACTGTACCACCCCTCCATGTGAAAAAAAAAAATCAAGAGTAAACAGGTCTGGGTAACGTGGAGGCCAATGCAGTTCACTATCATTAAAACCAGCATGGCCAATCCACCTATTCAGCAGTCTGTTATTGAGCTCACTTCTGACTTCATTGTGAAAATGTGGAGGTGTGCCATCCTGTTGGGAGGAAGGAACTGGTATGTCCTGTTCCAGCTGCAGCAAGAGTCATTGCTGTAGCATGTCCAGGTACTGAATTCCACTGATTGATTTCTCAATGAAAAGGAAGAGACCATACCCTTTCTCATGACTTGTAGGCTGGTATAGTAGGATCGCTCAATGCATCCCCAGTTAAAGACAGAGGATACCGCATGCTGAGCAATGGCCTTTTGAAGTAAGACGGTTCCCCCAACCTTTTCTGTCCACTCGGGGATGGGGTAATCTCTGTTTCCGCTTTCTGAGGCAAACATAAATGTTGCCAATTCTTGCCTGAATGCTAACACTAACTGCAGTCTTTCTTAATATGTTCAAACAATTCACAAGTGTTTTTGTTCGCTGTTTGAAAGTCTTCTGTAATTTTATTATTATTATTATTATTATTATTATTATTATTATTTGCTTTGCGGAGTATATTATAAATTACTTAGTTTCTTTCTTACAACTCCAAGATAGTAATGATGGATGAACAGCAATGTTAAAGACATAATTAACTTTATGAGTCACAATAATATTACCGTGCCCAACACCATACCCATCAAAGGAGTTATGTTGCAGGAAATCAAATCAGCCAATATTAGTAAGAAACATGCTGTGATGGAGCTCGTAGCCTCATCTGGACACAAAGACTTCCTTCGTACCACGCGCACTGTGTTCTAAATCCTTTGGAAATGTTAAATGTTATGTTTTATTTAACGACGCTAGCAACTGCCGAGGTTATATCAGCGTCGCCGGTGTGCCGGAATTTTATCCCGCAGAAGTTCTTTTACATGCCAGTAAATCTACTGACATGAGCCTGTCGCATTTAAGCACACAAACGCCATCGACCTAGCCCGAGATCGAACCTGCAACCTCGGGCATAGAAGGCCAGCGCTGTACCAACCAGCTCGACCTTTGGAAATGATCTGGCATCAACTAAAGTTTGTTAGGAAAAACAATATTACTCCAACTTGAGTCTAGTGTGTTAACTTCTGCGTGATGGAGCTCCCATAATTGGTCCTCCTGTGTTCAACATGAAATTAAAACGGAACAGAATTAATGAAGCACGACAGTGACAATCACCAAGAGACATTTGTGATTCATTTAGGAGAGAGTGACGACAAATAGAGGTAAGAGAAGCAAAATGTTGTCATATTTTATTACATAACATTTCAGATTTCGCTGCAGATTTAGACATAAAACACAAATTGACAATATTCTTTCGGTGTTACTTTTTATTATTATTATTATTATTATTATTATTATTATTATTATTATTGATATAGGCTAAGTATGAAAATATATTAGTTTGAAGAAGTTGACTGTACATTGGTTCTGTAATGGATCTTTATAAACACAGTAACTCAAAATTAACCATTAATTAATTCGTGATTGATTGAATGAAAGTACAATTTGTTGTATAGAAATAAATATACGATTGTTTCATACCCATGTGGCGAAGTCAATGTAAAATGTGACAACTGTGCGCCTAGAAATTTGCGCACGCGTCCCTTAATGACCGGGGTGGACCGTGCGGCAAAGTTCTTCTAGCAACAAAAGAGACCGACTGGGGATTCTTTGAAAAATCCTACTATATTCATAGTCTATACTTTCGATTTAAGTGTCCTTTGTAAGATGCAAAATATCACTTTTCTGTTGCACAGTCGACACTTTGGTGCAAAGGAACACTTTGGATGAAAGTGTACTTCCGACCACACTTTGAGTCGAAAAGTGTCACTTTGCAGAAAAATTGCTGACATCTTGGAAGTTGTCGAACTATTTATTAGAATGTGCAGAAGAGGTGGCACAATTAGTGGACAATGTACGAAAGCGCTACATTAGGGATAGGCCTAAAGACAATCCTGTGGAATTTTATAATGCTATAGAATTAAAAAAAAAAAAAACGGTTCCAATTTGATAAAGAAACCGTTATTGTGACTGCTCATCTTTTCGATGACTGGTTGACAAGAGGTTTGCCAGTGCCTCCAATAATAGTTATTGACTGCATTAAAATTCTATGCTACAGATATGTACCATACATTAATATCTATAATATTATAGTTCAGGTATTTCTGTAGTAACATTCGTATATTTATAACCTCAATTCGATGAAGTGATATGTAAGTAGATATGCCTATATAACCTATTTTTTATTACTGAAACGAATTTTTTAACTTAAATAATATTTAACTTCAATCTAATGTAGGCGTAACTATCTTAAAAATAAGCATTGAGAGACCTCACATACCTGCTTTCTAAGCAGATTCCATAATTATATTGGGTTTAAAATGATTTTGATTTTTGTTGACTACCTGTATTTTGAGATAAGCTTTATCTTGATGCTGATATAATCATTACTGTTTTGATAATATACATTTTCATGCCGGTAAGAAATACATCTGATATGGCTGCTTCTGCTAAGATATTTTCTCTAGTTCATGTGCAGTCATAACCTCACCATGAAAAGAGATCTCATACCATTAGGCCTAGGCCTATTTTGTTTTGCATTGTAGAAAAACTTGGCATTAAAAATATTCCTGAAGACGAAGCAATAATGGACAGAGAGAGAGAGAGAGATAATAATAATAATAATAATAATAATAATAATAATAATAATAATAATAATAATAGCATTACTAATGTGTTTATTTCATTCTTATGACTTCTATCTATTCACTATTCACGAAAAAGACAAAAATGAAAATAAAGGGAATAAAACGATATATCAATGAAGCAGGTACGTATAAAACCTAACCTAATGATATAAATGAAATATATATAAATATAAAACTTAACCTACTCTGTCCAACTGAACCTAACTATATAAACCAATAAAACTTATGTACAAAATCTAACCTAGCTATATAAATCAGTGGAACGGATACATACAAAACCTAACTTAACAATATAAATCAATGAAAACGATATGCACAAAACCTAATCTAACTATATAAATCAATGCATCAACTATGTACTGTACAAAACCTAACCTAATTTCACCAGCAGTATCACTACCTATTTAATAAAATATTATATAACTGAACTGACTGAAATAATCTAAACTATCGGCAACAAAACCTAGAAACTGAAACAAAACTTTAAATATATATTTTCTTTCTCGCACGATCAATTAGGCTCCCAACTCAAATCACAAAAATTATAATCTGTGGGTTATACATTAATTTGTTATCGTTTGTTCACTTGTTTTGAAAGGCATTGTGGGACTTGTTACCAATCAAATTGTAACTCTACACTTTGCTGGTGTAAAGTGACACTTTGTAAAGTGCACTTCTTCAATCGTCTATGAATACCACTAATATGAAAGAACCACTTTCGCCAGAAGTGTCACTTTGCAAAGTGGTGATATAAAGTGCCGACTATGAATACCAGCCGTAGTGCAGAACATGTTCACTTTAGGAGAGCTGCACATAATTCTCCACGTAGGGACACAAAGTTACCGACTCCAAGATTCTAATGTTTTATATCTTTTCTCTTTACCCAAGAGACGAAGGTAACCTTGTCACTAAACACCAAGGATTTGTCAAAATCATCGACTTCCATGACGGTTTCCATCTTTCACAGAAAGAACATCACACAATGCCCTCCAGCTTTAGGTCCTGCAGGAATTGTTATCTCTACTACTTGCGGAGAATTTTACACAATCAACTACAGATTTTGCAGCTTCCTGCTTGCGCTGACTGTAGATTTTTGTGGACTATATATGAGAAACTTGCATGGACCCACTCCACTACTGCCTCACTAGGTGAAAGGTATCCATTTCCTCTTACAAATGCATCCCCTTACCTTAAAATCTTAGTACCAGTAAACTGTACGCTCATTGGATGAATCTGTGCCAAACTTTGTTCAGGAATGTAATTTAACACTAATAACAAGACTGATTAACATGAAAATTCAGAATATAAATCTCCATCATCCCATCATGGGTGTAGTGTAAACCAGCTCCATATGGTGCACCCTGGCAACAACTCTGTCGGTAAATTGGTCTACACAAGTGGCTCCATATGGGCACCATTTGGGGGGGGGGGGAACTGAAAAATTCATCACCCTTAGCTGAAATTGAATTTGCAAGCCTTGCAATTGAGAACAAAAACATTGTTAACAACTATGAGAGTACTGAAGCAATACTCACTAGAAGTAACGAGATTTGTTGAAGTCTCTGATGATGAATATATTTTTGTCTTAAATGTGACGTTAATTGAAGCGTCAGCTGGAACAACATTATTAGTTACATTTGGTAAAATTTACAGGAGCTGCAAAAATGTGTATGCGTACAACATTGTTCTTATGAGGGTAGCAAACTTTTGAGTGGACAAATTTCACGTACTGCATTGATGAACAGTTGCAAGCCAAGGAGTATAGCAAAGTAACATGACATACAACATTATTACACAGAAACACGCCGAATGAAAATTTTGTAACTTACAATGTTGTTTCAGGCGATGCTTCAATTATTAAGTACACAAAACTGCTGCAATGAAACTCAGAGAACCAAAACACATCATTAGTATTTGAATGTATCAAAATTAACCTCACTTACCAAGATGAGCTCGAAGAGTGTACCCTGATCAACCTTAAGGAAATCTGCATCCCAACTGCTAATATCATCCGTTCGCTTTTCCTTGTTTTCATCATCTTCTGGTGGAGGAGGATCGTCCTTGTGGTATGTAGCCCACTGAATTACTTTTTTCAAAATCGCTGAGTTTACATTCGGTAATGGTACAACTTCTTCCTCATCCTCATCCATACCTATCAAATGCATTTTGAAACTTAACTATTCCGAGACTACCTATGAATGATTTCCAAAAATAGCACAAACAACAATGGAAGACAATGGTTTCTCTTTCACACTTCAAGAAGAAAAGAAAAAAAAAAAAAACTATGTAAATAAAGCACAATAAAACTATCACATTATTTACATCATAAAATATTGTTACTCTGGGAAATGTGGAGTGTGGTAAAGTAGATTCGAATTCCACATTAACAACTCACAAGCCATTGATCTAGTGACAATGAAAATTTAGTCTGCCGCCTTCTTTTGTGTTCTGAGTCAGTTACCACAATGCGACTAAGACATAGACATAGTTGTCATGCCTACCCTCTTCTCATTGCAATCTTAGATATTAAATACATACATTACATACACTCCTTTCTCCACCCCTGTTCATTATACATATGAACCATATTACTCACTTATGGAGACAAAACTTTCATGCTGAAATCCCAGTATTCCGAAAATCCCATCTCGATACATTATTATTTGCAAACGAGAAGATTATTATTGCAAGAACAGAATCCAAACTCCAACGTGCCATACACAACTTAGAAAATACTGCTTCCAAATTTGATAAGACAATCTGAACACAGAAAACGAAAGTAATGGCATTTTTAGGCACAGAACAAATACAGAGTAAAATTTGTGTAAATAAGGTTTTAATAGAATGTGGTAATTCATTCAATTACCTTGGCTACAATCTCTCATTTGCTGACAAAGATGATATGAAGATTAAAATTTCCAAATTCACCAAGATCCTACAGTCTTTGAGGAATATCTTGAGACTGATACCTGCTCTGGCCTTTTCCAGGCAACCGGTTGAGAGGGTGTAAGTTGACAATAGGAAGGAAGGAAGGAAGGAAGAAAGAATCCATTTGCGTCAGTCGAAGTCTTGAGATTGCCAGTGTCGGCCTGTGTCGGTCACAATATTGCTACTTGTGTTTTAGTGCAATATTTTACTTCGACGTTATTTATACGTTATTTGTTTGTATATTTATTTTATTGTTTTACTGTGTCGTGTTATTTTGTATTTTTATAACAATAACCACTGAGCAGTGCAAGTGGAGAACAGTGGCGCTTCTGTTGTTAAATTCTATTGTGTTGTAGAAATGCATCAGAACACAGACATATTTACGTTAGTTCCATATTTAATAATATTTTCTCTAATATTAATTCTTTTTCAAACCGGTGTTGGAAAGAAGGGAAAGCCAGTGCAGTCAGACGGAAGAGAAATTGTGATTAATGTGCACAAGTTCTTTAAAGATGAATTTGATGCACTTAAAAATGGAGCGCCTACTATATCAGTCACAGATGTCATCGGATGAACTGCTACCGCGACTGGAGTATCTCGCGCAAGTGTTTATAGAATGTTAAATGAAAAGATAAATGCTGACAGTACAGGAACCAAAATTCGAACCCCGGGTAAGAAAAGGCCCAACAGTACACTGAAGAAGACGAATATAGACTCATTCACTGCATCTGCCATTAAGAGGACCATTTATTCCCTATACAAAACAAGCTTTGTTCCCAGTTTGCTTGATATACACAAAGCTTTGAGGGAGGCTAAGTTAGTTGAGGGCAGCATATGGGTAGTGCGACAAATATTAAAAAATATGAATTTCCGTTATGCTAAAAACATTGTAGGACGAAAATTTTTAATGGAAAAACCCGACATTGTAGCAAAAAGGTTTTATTATTTACGTAAAATGCAAGAACTGAGAGCAAGTGGTCGACCAATCATTTATCTTGATGAAACTTGGTTGAATGTGAACCACACTACAGGAAAGGTATGGTTATGGGACACGCCAGACGGTGAAATTGACTTACCTATGATTGTCCCCCTGGGTAAAGGGCAGAGATTTATTATAGTACACGCCGGGTCTTCTGAAGGCTTTGTTCCGAACGGCCTTCTGTATTTTCGGTCTAAATCCACAAAGGACTATCACGAGGAGATGGATGGTATTGTTTTCAGGGATTGGTTTGTAAACGAACTCCTTCCAAATATTCCTCAAAATAGTGTAATTGTTATGGACAATGCAGCTTATCATTCGGTGAACTAAATAAGGCTCCAATATCATCAAGTTTAAAAAGCGAAATGGAAACCTGGTTACGTGAAAAGAATATTGAATACGATCCGAGATCCACCAAAGTAGTATTATATGACATTATCAAGGCTAAGAAAGACAGATTTAGAAAATACGAAATTGACACTATTGCAGAGCTAGCAGGGCATACCGTAGTACGTCTTCCTCCCTATCATTGCAACTTCAGTGCAATTGAATTAATTTGGGCCCAAGTAAAGAACGATGTAGCCAAACATAATGTAACTTTCAGACCCAGTGATATAACACTTCTCTTTCAAACAGCATTATCAAAAGTGATACCAGAAAACTGGAGAAAAGCGTGTGAAAGTGTATAAAAAGGAGGAAAAGTTTTATTGGGAGAAAGATGGTTTAATTGACGAAGTCATCGATCGGTTTGTAATCAACATAGGAGAGACAGATAGCGAGGACGAAGGATGTGAACACTCTACAGAGGAGCAGGCCGCCACTGACACTTCCATGGACATGATGGAAGGGATAGCACCAATGCCAACAAACCCATAATAGTAGCTGTGCGAGAGAGAGGGTAAGTACATAATGCTGTCTCTGTTCAAAATTTTGTCTCAACTTGTTCCTCAAATACTGTAGGTGTAATCAATCAGGTTTTAGCCTTCTCAAGTCCAGCAACACACTAGACTCTTACTTACTGCCTTTCAAGGAACCTGGAGGTTCATTGCCGCCCTCACATAAGCCCGCCATAGGTCTCTATCCTGTGCAAGATTAATTCAGTCTCTATCATCATATCCCACCTCCCTCAAATCCATTTTAATATTATCTTCCCAGCTACGTCTCGGCCTCCCCAAAGGTCTTTTTCCCTCCGGCCTCCCAACTAACACTCTATATGCATTTCTGGATTCACTCGTACATGCTACATGCCCTGCCCATCTCAAACATCGGGATTTAATGTTCCTAATTATGTCAGGTGAAGAATACAATGCATGCAGTTCTGTGTTGTGTAACTTTCTCCATTCTCCTGTAACTTCATCCCTCTTAGCCCCAAATATTTTCCTAGGCACCTTATTCTCAAACACCCTTAACCTATGTTCCTTTCTCAAAGTGAGAGTCCAAGTTTCACAGCCACATAGAACAACCGGTAATATAACTGTTTTATAAATTCTAACTTTCAGATTTTTTGACAACAGACTGGATGATAAAAGCTTCTCAACCAAATAATAATAGGCATTTCTCATATTTATTCTGTGTTTGATTTCCTCCAGAGTATCATTTATATTTGTTACTGTTGCTCCCAGGTATTTGAATTTTTCCACCACTTCAAAGGATAAATTTCCAATTTTTATATTTCCATTTTGTACAATATTCTGATCACGAGACATAATCATATACTTTGTCTTTTCGAGATTTACTTTCAAACCTATCTCTTTACTTTCTTCAAGTAAAATTCCCATATTTTCCCTAATTGTTTGTGGATTTTCTCCTAACATATTCAAGTCATCTGCATAGATAAGCAGCTGATGTAACTCGTTCAATTCCAAACCCTCTCTGTTATCCTGGACTTTCCTAATGGCAAACTCTAGAGCAAAGTTAAAAAGTAAAGGTGATAGTGCATATTCTTGCTTTAGCCCGCAGTGAATTGGACTCAGAATATATAAAACTCTTGCTTGATCAGTTCTCACATATGAAAGCGAAGTCTGGACCATCAAAAAGGCTGATAAAAGAAGACTCACTACAGCCGAAATGCGATTTATACGAAGAACCGCTGGTTACTTCCTCCTTGACCATAAAAGAAATGAGGACATTCTTAAAGAATAAAAGTAGATTCAATTACCCAGTACATAGAACAATACACTGAACTGGAAAGAACATGCAAATCTAGTATTTCAGGCAAGGCTCCCTGTAAAGCAGATTTGAATAATTTCAAGGGAGAAATTGTTCCGGGGCTGGGTATCGATCCCGGGATCTCTGGTTGAACGTACCAGCACTCTTTCCAACTGAGCTACCCAGGAACTCCACCCAACACCGTCTCAACTTTTCCCTTTATATCCACACAACTCGAGTGGGCTGATGAAACACCAGAGACCCACATCGAGTGCACACAATCTCTGTGTGACTTGGAATTGTGGTTTTCAGTTAACGTACACAAACCACAATTCCAAGTCACACAGAGATTGTGTGCACTCGATGTGGGTCTCTGGCATTTCGTCAGCCCACGCGAGTCGTGTGGATATAAAGGGAAAAGTTGAGACATTGTCGGGTGGAGTTCCCGGGTAGCTCAGTTGGAAAGAGCGCTGGTACGTTCAACCAGAGGTCCTGGGATCGATACCCGGCCCCGGAACAATTTTTCCCTTGAAATTATTGGAAAGAACATGTTGCCAGAATGTCCTCCAACCGCTTGCCAAAACTGATCTTACACTATACTCCAAGAAGCCAAAGAAACTGGGGAAGACCTAAAATGCACTGGATATAGACCGTAAAAGACCCCTAGGTCTAATAAGTGAAATGGTTATTATTATTATTATTATTATTATTATGATGATGACATACATGGCAACATCTACTCCACTTGTTCTGTTAGAATGGCTAAAGGAGGCGTTGTCAGCACAGAGCACCCTGGGGCTAGCATCTCTTACCTGCGGAAAATGCAGTGCACCATGGTGCACTCTAGCTGCTGGCGGGTATGCTCTCTACCTCTTCCTGCTGCACGTCGGTGCACACGGAATGGCCCCACTTACCCTTTGCACATTTCAGCGAATGCTGACAACCACTGGGCTAAAGCAATGTGGACTCCCATTGTTGGGTTCAATGAAATTGGAGTTGTCCTTTCCATCTTACCGCCTTTAATTAACATTTGGCTTCAAGACAGTCTTGCCTTCGAATTTAGATGTTAATGTGGAATTCGAACAGACTATAGATGAATGTTGTAGTATGAACATAAAGTTCCAAGTTCACTGTAGTCTAATGTGCACAAAAATTACAAAGTCAATCTGCACCACTGGAGATGAAAAATGGGAAATTAAGACATTAAGGATGGGGATACACGCAGACAGAAACCAACAGAGGAGAACAGGTAGGTGGGGGATGGGTGGGAAGGTAATTCTACATTAGGTCTACATCAAAGGAGGCACCATTATTTCTTTAACAATTGCATACTAGGAATAAGAAGAAGAAATAAATAGAAAGAAAGACAAAGACAGAAATAAGGCAGAGACGAACAGTAATGAAAGGTCAGAACTTGCGACAGTTGAGGATTTAGCAGAGATATTTGATATGTGTAAAAAAAAAAATTGGGGATGTGATCAAAAAGTGCAAGTAAAGTGAAACTGGAAAAGAACGAGAAGTAGAGGGGAGAGAGAAAGTGTGTAAGCAGATGTGCAGAATAAACTAAGTATTTATAGGAAGTGGGAATAGTGACAATGGATTAGGTGTAAGCAGAATAGTGAGGAAGTGGAAGTGTGCGCAAATAGGAATGAGTGAAAATAGTGAGAAAGGGTTAAGAGAAGTGAACAAGTGACAGCACAAAATTAGTACTAAAATTTGAACGTTGGAACAGTAAATGAATAAAAGGTCAAAGAACAAATAGGACAAATAATTCAATATGATAATTTAGAGAGAAAAATTGAATTTGAGATTTTAGTGAATAATAGTTAGAGGAAAAGGGGGGTGTGAAAGGAGTATACAATATTAGATATATTAGGATTAATGAACAAATAGAGAATAGCAATTTAAATATAGGAGAAATACTGTAGAGGAGATTTAACAAGTAACAAAAAAGGTACATAGTGTAATTGGGAGTATTTGTGTAGACGTGTACTGCAAATAATGTGTTATTGTAATAATATGTTAATGGTGACACCGGATACAGAAATGTGAGGTTCACCATTACATGTAAAGAAGTGCTGTGAAGAAATATATATCATATCATACTAGGAATAGTAAGAGTACGAAGAATGTAGTTTTAGTATCTGGCACCCAATGCTTTTCACAGAATAACCTAGAACTATTCACCTGTTGTATGTAGTAATGAATGAAAGTATTGTTGCCATAATGATGCTGATGAAACATATAATTTAAGTAGCTGAATTATCTCAAGAGGTCGAGGTGCAAATTTCTGAACAGTGGATGTTTGGGAGCCTGGATCACACAAGCAAGAAAGAATTTTTAGTGTCGGTGGAGATAGGTTATTGTCAGAGGTACCGGTAGCCGTACTTCAACATAATTAATCATCCTTTATATTTAAACTAGCCGTACCCGTGCGCTCCGCTGCACCCGTTAGAAATAAATATAAAGTAATTACATAATTAAAATAGGACATTTGATCCAGGGAAGAATCGTGTTTGATAGAAGGATATGTTACTTAATTTAAATTTATTTAAATAATTAAAATGCGGCCATTTTGATCCAGAGACCACTCATTTGGTGCAATGACAATTCCTTTAACATGTTTCTTAATTTTTATGACATGCATCCATACTTTAATGAAGACTGACATATCATTTAGATTTAATGTGTATACTTTATTTTACTTGCTATATATTTCCATTGAATTATGATAACTTAATTTTAACCCTTGTTTTCTACGTATTCAGTAAATGGCACTTGGGCCACTATGGTTCTGAACCCTTCAAATAACTTAAATAACTTAAATTATATTATATTATATAAAAATGTGTTGATAACGGATGTACACCGATAAGTAAGTTTTTAATTTGTTATGGGAGCTCTTGAATCTCAGGAGGAACAAATTTTATTTTACAACAGTGCAACATAATCTGCTTGGCTCATTACCCAATTTTTTTTGCATTGCATTTAATGCATATGTATTTTAACATGATTCAATTGAGCATAGTTAAAATTTGGATTATAAAATAATGGAATGCTAAGCTAACATATTATTACTGTATACTAAATCAATATACACCTGTGGTTCGTTAATTCTCTGGATAAACATTATTTTAAGAAATACAGGAAACTAATACACAGAATAGCCTATCAAGTTTTCTGTGCATAAGAAGCTATTTTAATCTTACCTGTCCTCAATTCACTCCGAAGTTACTGTAATAACATTATAGTATTACGTCCATATAGAGAAACTACACTTTCCAATGGTGAAATAATAATTAATTACACAAATCGGTTAATTTAGCTTCCGATATTACTTCATACAAACACAGAAACATTCTCTGTAGGCTATGATTCATAGCTTTTGATTGTTGTTGACCAAGGCCCCTTATTGACGAATTCATTTGTTTATTTCATTACACCGCCTTAGATGGCAGTTATTTTAATTTTGAAGCTCATTTATCTCATTAAATATCAGTCCTATCAAAATTTTTCAAAGAATAAAACTTATCGGAAATGATTTTTAAAGAAATTTTTGTTATGTAAAATTTTTCACAAAAATCAATAATACACGAGATGTTTCGATTTATTTAATTCAGACCCCCTTATAACCCCCCTTTTAAATGTATTTTGAATGCCATACAGCCTAAAATCTAAGTTACAACGAACTTAATTTATATTCCAATTTTTATCAAAATTGGTTCAGCCATTATCGCGTGAAAAGGTAACAAACACATAGACAGACATACAAAAATTTCAAAAAAGCGATTTTCGGTTTCAGGGTGGTTAATTATATATGTTAGGACCAATTATTTTTGGAAAATCGAAAATTACCAGAAAAATTTCGGCTACAGATTTATTATTAGTATAGATGATAATCCATTCGCTTGTGATGTCTAATATCGACAATATTGAGGCGATATATCCATTCATTACTACACACAACAGATGAATGGATTATTCTGATTATTCTATAGAAAGTAAGATCAAGTACTTAGTAATCTATAGGCCTACTACTTTTCGTGATATGGGGTAATACTTACGCAATTGTTAAAGCAAAAATGATGCCTCCTGTAGAATTACCAATCACAGAAATACTAGAGCCCACAATATGCAATAACAGCAATGTTGCATAAGGTTACAGTATTGATCAGCTAGCTAACAAGTGTTTCCCTCTTATGTAGTCTTTTATTAGCGACCAGAGAATTTATTTGGAGCACATAGAACACTTTGAAGTTTAAATCATCAAAGAAACTTTTCATAATCTAAACATGAAGTGAGATTTAATGTCCCACTTTTCCTTAGCAGAGTATTGTGTACAACCAAGGCGTAATCGAAATTTCACACGAGACATGGTATGGTATGTGTGTGTGTGTGTGTGTGTATATATATGTGTGTGTGTATATATATATATATATATATATATATATATATATTTTAATGTACCGAAGTACGTATAATATTTCCTTGCAGATATTCTGCGTCATCATACGATGATAGAGTAACGGAACGGAGAAAAACTCTCTCCAGCGCCAGGACTTGAACCCAGGTTTTCAGCTCTACGAGCTGATGCTTTATCCACTAAGCCACACCAGATACCCACCCCAGCGCCAGACAGAATCGTCTCAGACTAAGTTCCAACTCTTGGGTTCCCTCTAGTGGCCACCCTCTGCACTACGTCATAGTTCAAGTCCCGGCGCCGGAGAGAGTTTTTCTCCGTTCCATTACTCTTTCATCGTATTTAATTAACGTTGATGAGAATAGAAGCCTACATGTAAATATACATGTACACCTATTTAATTAATGAAAAAAGATTAAAATACACATTATGAACAAACTATATCGAGAAGTCTGCATCACGATATGAAGTAGAAAAGTTTTATCAAGATATGAAGAAATAAATATGTTTATGCTATCACGAGTTATACCTTGAGTTCATAATAAAGAAGTAATATATATTAACTTACAATAAATATCTAGTCTACAGGAGCAACAACATTTATTTTACTAATCTCGTTAATTGGAGTTATGTTCACTGGATTTAATGCATCATTTGTTTCTTAGGTATTGATTAAAATTTCGCCAATTCAGTGTTGGTAGTTTCACCAAGTCACTTGTTTAGGTTGGTAGCACGAAAGCAAGATGGCAGATCTAATAGGTCGACGAATTTGAAAGTAGAGCCTAAATCTCCCGCCTACTTACTCGAAGTTGTTCCTAAACAATAATTAACTCAATAGAACAATTTGTTATGTCATGAGCATTCGTGAATGAGAAAGTCCGAGAATTTGACATATTTAAGAAAAGGGTCCCCAATGTTTTCTTCCAATAACCTTAAAATTGCAGCAAGTTAGGTTTGTTTCTCTATATGGATGAATGAGCAACTTCACATTCTGCTAATTTAATTTCGTGTTCTGTAATTTACTACGTTAATTTGTCTCCCCTGGAACGTGCAATAATGACGTAAGTACGTTACTGTGAAATTCTGGAGTCGCTTACAAATGGCAAACTGTGCTACGACAAAAGCATGATGTCTACGACAAAAGCATGATTACTACGACAAAAGCATGATGACTTTCTAAGGACTGAAGGAAATATGGAAAATGTGTGGCATAAATTTAAGTGTATAATTTTCGAGGCATTAGTAAAATGTGTACCTTCTAAAATAATTAAGAAAAATCCAGACCCAGAATATTACACTAATTATATTCGCTACTTAAAGAAAAAGACAAGGCGCGCATTTAGCAAACGTAAACGGAGCCATGAGCATTGGGAAAAATATGTTGAATTAATTAAGAAACTTGAGTGTGAAAAAAGGTTAGCTCAGGAAAATTTTCTAAAAACTATTTTAAAAGAAGATGAAAGTAACAATTGGAGACAGTTTTATAATTATGTACGCAGGAGAAAAGGGAAAAATGAAGGAGTAGTGCTTTTACGAAATCAGAACGGAGAAAGTATAACTGATGACAAAGAAAAGGCCGACTCATTAAATTCCTATTTCATTTCGGTTTTCAATAATAATAATAATAATAATCCCGCTGATAGGAGTGGTTGTGTCACAGACCGTGAATGTGAACCAAATTCGACTTTCAAAATAACTTCCAAAGGGGTTAGAGAGAGAATAACGAAATTAAAAAATCGGAAGTCTCGAGGACCAGATAGTATTGCTACAGAGATTCTTAAATTAGGTTCCGAGGCCATAATTCCATACTTAATGCGTATATTTCATGTTTCCATAAACAATGCAGCTATTCCATGTGACTGGAAATCAGCTATAGTGGTACCCATACATAAAGGTGGAAATAAATTAGATGTCGGAAACTACAGACCGATTAGCCTTACATCTGTCGTATGTAAAGTCATGGAGCATTTGATATCGGATTATATTCGTCATGTTCTAAATGCGAAAGACTGGTTTTACAACCGCCAGCATGGTTTTAGGGAAGGCTTCTCATGTGATAGTCAAATTACGTCGCTGGTTCAGGATCTAGCTGAAGAGGTAGATAGAGGCGGAAGAATCGATGCAGTTGTGATTGACTTTTCGAAAGCATTTGATTTGGTGCCACATGACATATTAATAGATAAGTTAAGTAGGCTAGGAATAGATAAAAGAGTGGTGCTATGGATCCAAGAATTCTTAAAAGGTAGAACCCAGAGAGTTAGAGTAGGTCATGAAATATCGGAAATTGGAAATATAAGTTCAGGGGTGCCACAGGGCAGCGTTCTGGGTCCATTACTCTTTATAATATACGTAAATGACCTATGCCAGGATATTACATCAAATGTGAGGCTATTTGCAGACGACTGCATTATCTATAGAAAGATTAGAAATAATTCAGATGTAGATTCTATTCAAACAGACTTAAATAACATTTACAACTGGGCGTTAAAGCATAGGATGAAAATAAATGGTTCTAAAAGTAAATCTATAACATTTTGTAAAACCCGAGAGGAAACTAGTCTTAATTACGAATTCAGTGGTGTTGTAATTCCGCAAGAACAATGTTGTAAATACCTAGGAGTGTATTTAAACTCCAAACTTTCTTGGGGAGAGCATGTTGATAATGTTACAGGCAAAGCATGGAGGGCACTTCACTTTATTATGAGAATCTTGAGAAAGGCTAGCCCCAAATCGAGGGAAATAGCATATCTAACATTAGTGCGACCGTTAATGGAATACGGAACTACATGTTGGGATCCCTATAGAATATACCAGATAAATTCCTTAGAAAGAATCCAGTATAGGGCAGCTAAATTTGTTAAAGGTAAAAGACAAGATGGGAACGATACGATAAAAGAACTTAAATGGGAAACTTTGGAAAACAGACGTAGGAAAACTAGAATAACATCATTGTATAGAGCACATCTAGGTCAGAAAGCATGGGTAGACATAACGGCTCGGTTAGAAAAGCCAACGTACTATGGTAGGCACGATCATGATTTTAAAATCAAATGTAGGAAACAGAAAACGGATGTAGGTAAATTCTCATTTTTAAATAGAACTATAAATGATTGGAATGACCTACCTGCAGCGGTCTTTGAGGGCTGTCCTTCCTTAAGGAGATTCAAGAATAATTTAAAGAGTTGTGTATAAAGTGAAAATTAAAATTAAGGTGACATTCAACATTTAATTTTTTAAGGTGGCATGTATTTATCTAGCCTGACGAGTTTACTTCCTTGGTTTGAATTGTAAATTATTTAAAAATAGCGTGTAAGAGGGCCTTAGACTAGAAATGTTTAGTTTAAATGTAGTTCTGTTTATAAATATGCATAAGAATGCAATTATTTGACTTATTTGAACTGTTGTATCAGTGAAGCGAGGTGAGTCAGTGAAGTTATGGTTTTACAGTGCAGTAAACAGTTCCGATCAGTGATAATTTATAGCGTCAATGAAATGTGTTCTATAGTGTCAGTGAAATGTGTTACAGAGTGTCAGTGAAATGTGTGCTAAAGTGTCAGTGAAATGCGTCATAGTGCCACTACAGGGAATGAGATGAGAGTAAAGTGAAAGACTATTGAAAATTATGTAGGACCTATACATAATCATGTAGGTTGTGTTGTAAAATTAGGTGTTTTATTTTATGTTTTATTATTATTGTGTTAAATTGTATTGTGTATTCTTATTGTATTGTGTATAAAATTGTATATGTGTTGTAAATTTTATTATGTATTGTAAATTTTATTGTGTATTGCTTATCATTTTAACTGTGTATTGTTAATATTGTATATACCACTGCCACCGGGTGCTTGCCCACTTGCAGTGTAAATAAATACATACATACATTTTAGTGTCACGTATAGATGCCTCTTGCGAAGTGTAAGTACAAAAAAAACACATCACGTTTCCTAATTGGTTTAACTATGAGAATATCTTCTCTCCATAAACAGAATGGCAAAATTTTACTTCCAATCAGGAAGGGGGGGGGGACGTTGGTATGGAATTCTGGAAATAAGAATAGTTAAAAAGAATTGAAGCAATTAAGTGAAGTGACACCTATTTCATTATGCACATGAGGCTAGCACATTACAATGAGTATGACCAAGCTTCAAATCTAATCCGAAGTTAATGACCCGTTTTGCAGAACATCTATAACAAAAAAAAATGAAAAGTTTGCACTAGAGCCTATTAATTTTATCACTAAGATATGAAATAATGAGCTTTTATGTAAAGATCTGTGAATGAGAAACAAAAACGGTAAAGACTTTATAACTCAGTTTATCAATCGAACGTGAAACTGCTAATTACCGAGGATTATTAAATTCTACAGAATTTTCCGAAAATTAAAGCGCACAAATCGAAGCTTATAAATTTAATATATTAACAGAATTTCTGATCTGACTGTAAGAATGTTTCTTGGCTCTCGCTTTGGACAAAGAGCAATGTAATAGTTTCTTATTTAGGCTACACACTTGATTCGATGAAACTAACTTAATTTAGGCCTAACAGTTTAATCTAGGTAATAAGTTTGGTAAAATACAAAATAAAAGGTTAATAAAACTTCTGAGCTATTTTATTTGTATTATGAAGGAAGAGTAATTATCTAGGGATTTTAAACTACAGTACCTAGGCTACTCCTATGAAATTTCATGCTCAAGGAAAACACTCATTCTTGAATAGCTACGGAATTATACATAGGCCTATCCTATTTGTATTTAATTAATATTAACATGCAAATCAAGTTAATTGATGTACGAATAAGCGCAACTTATAAAAACTGCGACCTCATCTGCCATGTGTCTATAACAAACATTGAAATCTAATAAAATGGCTTCTAAACTAATCTATATTCATTCAATACAAGGTAAATTCTTACCAAGATCTTCCAACATAGTTTTGATTGTTACGGAACATTTTGCAATTTCCACATCAACTTCGAAAACCTCTCCATCTGAGCTTTGTAATTTGATGTTAGGCATCTGAAATGAAGATTAGTTGCGAATTAAAATATCCGCCTACCCTGCAGCATCAAAAAACAATCAAATAAAGTTTCAATAGATGAAACTATGGTCTAAAATAAAGGAAAATAGGAGTCATTGGCCTAACAACATTTCAACGAACTCCATTGTTCCTGAAACTTCGGAATCCATTTTAAGTTGCAGTTCTAAAATTATAGAAAGCTTATATTTTGAAACAAACACATTGTACCTATTAATTCATTACTTTACCTTGTCTTATATTAGTAGACGCCCAATAAAAGACAAACAGCCTAGTCTAGCTATTTACACCAACTGATCTCAGATCCAACTTCTACTTTGATAATTACGTCCCAATCGGACCCGATACGGTTTACGCTTACGTTATTGGTCAAACAATCGAAGATCAAATGACGTCAATTTTAGTTAGCAACTTTACCACTATGAGGCAGCAGCAAAGACACTACTTCGGATCGCTTCGGATTGGCTGCGAACACCACTTGCTTTTGCGCCAAGTTTTAAAATTGAGGAGTGCGGGTATTTTACTGAAAATAAAACTACAATTTACAAACCAAATCTGGTAGTAAAAAGAAAAAAAAAAAGCTAAACGCTACATACTTGGTTCAGTAAATAGGTCTACAATGAAAAAGAAATAATTTTAATAAATAGATCGAGAATTAAATTGTGCTTTAAATCCAGAAAAAAGAATATAATTCCTTAAATTATTTTGAAAATTCTTACTGTGCGGAAATAGGAAACCAAACAACAAACACATTATTTTAGGTAAAGATATCCCCTTATATCAGTAGAAGCTCAATATAAGTCAAACTGCGAAGTGCTTGGGTGGGGGAAATGGAAGTAGAGCTCCATGATTTGATGATCTCAGTAGTGACTTGTTCCACATCTTAAAGCTTCAATGCTAATGTAAAATCTATGGCAATACAATAAATGAAATGGAAAAGAATGAGGCGGTGTATTCGGCACCATGCTCAGACCCCGCCTTTTACCTCAGGGAAAGACCCAGTGCTCAATTTGATAGGCTGAGGGAGCAACCGGGCTATTCTAGAAATTTTGATAACGAGAAAAATCCCATACCACCCTGGATTGAACAAAGGACCTTCCAATTCATAGCCATTTGCTATTAAGTAACATAAATAGTATAAGGAATTACGGAGAAAAAAGAAACTACTACCTACTTGTCCTAGAACTTTATTAGCCACAGCAAATAATAATAATAATAATAATAATAATAATAATAATAATAATAATAATATTTGTTGTGGTAGTGTTAAGGCCATAGGCCTTCTCTTCCACGCCACTAGATATATGTAGTCCACGCCTGTGGAGTAACGGTTAGCGTGTCTAGCAGCGAAACCAGGTGGGCTGGGTTCGATTCCCGGTCGGGGCAAGTTACTGGTTGAGGTTTTTTCCGGAGTTTTCCCTCAACCCAATATGAACAAATGCTGGGTAACTTTCGGTGTTGGACCCCGAACTCATTTCACCGGCATTATCACCTTCATCTCATTCAGACGCTAAATAACCTAAGATGTTGATAAAGCATCGTAAAATAACCTACTAAAATAAAAAAAAATAAGAAAGATATATGTATATATGCAGCGAAAAGCAAATTAATAACGTTCATTCAAACAAAACAAGAACATTTACAATTACAAAAATGGACATTGTAAGCATTTTCATCAAAATTATTGGACAATGTACAATCAATTATAATTTTCCTACTTGGGTTAATGCAACTAAAGAACATTTTCTACAGATACATAGAATCCTGGAATTCTAAAGAACACGGGATAAAATAATAGAAAACAGGCCTATTTTTTCTGATTTATTTATTTACCTATTTATTAATGTATTGATTAATTTATTAATCTATTAATTTACCTAATATAATTATTCAGAGTGCGAAGTAAGATTTGTTATGAGGGTGGATAGAATCCTAGATAGATAATATCATACATAAAATTATTATTATCCTCATTCGATAGAGCTCAACGCTTGGTCGTACTGAGTTGCTTTCTTGCATCTTGATCATAATAATAATAATAATAATAATAATAATAATAATAATAATAATAATAATTATAATTATATTCATGAGCAGGCTTAAGATAAGCTGTGTAAGTTATTAATTGTTGTCAGCTTGCTGGCAATGATAATACATCAATATTATTTTTTTTGCTTACTTTATAATTTATTAAGTATACTCGTATTAAAACAATTATATTTTGTGAGGGGGGGATAGAACTTATTCTTGGCAGGGATGTTAATATGAATTTATGAGAGGGAGATAACTCTCCAACATGGGGGAAATCCTCCTCATCCTCCCCGTTAATTCACACCCTGTCCCTATTTACCTACCCAGCTATCTATGTATTGTATCCATCCATCTATTTTATTTATTTGTATAGAGCAGTAGGTACTCGTATAGGATATGCTACTTACTTACAAATGGCTTTTAAGGAACTCGGAGGTTCATTGCCATCTTTACATAAGCCCGTCATCGGTCCCTAACCTCAACAAGATTAATCCAGTCTCTACCATCATATCTAATCTCCCTCAAATTCATTTTTATATTATCCTCCCACCTACGTTTCAGCCTCCCAAAAGGTCTTTTTCCCTCCAACCTCCCAACTCCTTTGCTGTGGTCGTGCCAGAGAATCAGTCCCATTCCGAGGCTTCTGTTGTGGTTTGGGACTTTCTCAGAAATACGGATATTTAACACATCTTCAAAAAACAAATTTGAACCTTCAAAATATGGACAAGTCCTGCTAAATACGAACTTTTGGTAGTCGTAGCTCTATCATTATCTGAATACTTACACAACAACAAATTCCATCCATCCATCATCACTACAATCCGATGTAGACCTTGATCTCCTCAATTAAGTGTCTCCATTGATTTCTGTATTTGGGCAGTCTTATCCACTTTCGATGACCTACGTACGTAGTAATCTCACATCATCTTCGACTCCTTTAATCAATTTTAATTGAGGGGCTGGGTGCAAGAAGGGCATTTTAGAGGATGTGCCCTTTTTGAGTAAAACGCTTTATTGTGTTCTCTGATCTGTTAAGCATATGATCACCAAGTTGTAGTTCAATACCGTGATCATAGAGGTCAGGAGTACCCAAAATGTTGTTGTTGTTTTCTAATGCCAGGCGTTTGACAATAAAGTCATTTGACCTCTTGCACTCCAATATTTTTCAAAGATATTATCATGACCAGCCACTGAAGCACAGATTTTGAGGTGTTCCGAATCCGTTTCTTGGTTTGAGTTGCACAATGGGCAGTTAGGGAACTGATATATTCCAAGTGAAAATGGCAAGTTGTAGCCGATTTAAGTGAACACCATATTTTAACGTTTTGGTGGCTACTTCATTCACACACAACCTCCAGAATGTCTGGAGGACCACACCTGCTGTTGGTCGACGGGTCCATTGGACCTAGCTGGGAGATCTTGTTGATCACCAGCTTTCCCTCCTTAAGCCACTGGAGGACGATTTTAGTGCCATAGCAGGTCAGCACTAGAAACAGAAAAGTAGAAAGAGGAGGAAGGAAAGTGAAATGAACCCCTAGACCTCGAATGCTCTAATGCCGTCAGGGTCGAAGAAAGTAAGAGTTCAGTCAGAGGACTGGATAGGAAAGGGTAAAGAGGGAATTAGGTATTGGATAGAGGAAAATTATACCAAATTCAGTCATTAACTCATCAAGCTGACCAGTGCTAATTGATGAGTAGCCCCTTCTTTAGTTCAGCTTGTAAAATTATGCTTACTAACAGCTGCATCACGGGAAGGTAGGGATGGGACATTGGGTGTTTGTCCAGGTTGGTTCCTTAAAGCCTTCAATGGGAAGGATTAATGGCTCTCCCCCCTGAATCCGACAGATACCCTTTTGCAGCCGTACCCAAAATGTAAAGGAGTGCATAGGTAACATTATTACGGTTTGAATTTTCAACATCAGTTTTCTCAGAACTTCCATTTGAGAGAAGTGCCTTTCTTGCACCCAACCCCTCAATTTATCTTCAGAGTTACCAAACAGTAGGCCTACTTTCTGAATAGGCACCAAACACCAAAACCTTGAAAATAGCTCTTACACATCTCTAGTTGATTCTGTATTTACATATTTATCGTAAATAAATACCGGTACCCATGCTTCAATGTGTACTTAAGATTTACCAATATTAAGTAAACAGACACTTTAGGCAGCTAAGACAAGTAACACAGTGTAATGACCTCTCAATACACAATACAAAAATACATAGAGAGAGCAGTTTAATGACACCTCAAAATCGCTTAAAAATCAAGACTAAACACTAAGCATCCTCTAATAGCAGAGATTGCATGAATGTAGTGTTGAAAGTATGACTCTGCTCGCAAGCCTGCTAATCAGGACCTGGTGACAGTTGGACATCACGAAAATAATCGTACTGTACTTTACTACTTCATTATTTTAATGTAAGAAACAGGCAACCTTCCACTTCGTGTTCTATATTATTAGACAATGGAATGGAAGAGTCTAGATCAGCCATCGTCAACTGGCCTGCATACTAGTTCACAGTGCCGAGAAGCTGGCTGAGGAGGTAGTACTGTGCAGTGTGTCGAGCCAAGCCAACGCATCCCATCACAGAAGCCAATTTTCTGACCATAATTTACAATGTCTTTTTCGATTGTGTTCTACACGACCATTGACGCCTAACATAAACCAGTTAATGAGGGAAAAACGAATTAAAAAATCCCGGAAAACCAATGCTAATGATTGGCGAAAATAATTTTTATCATTTGTTATTTACATTGTAATAAAATAATTTAGGCCTACTTCAGTCTTGTAACAGAAACGACAATATGTTTCATATGTTATGCAAAATAACAAAATATAATTGGTTTTGTGATCTATAGTGTCAGATAAAAAATGGATAATTAATTTTATTTTATTGACGACACTTAAACAAAGGAATAGGATGACAGGATTTAAATATTAGTAATTGGTTCGACTTGTTTAATATTTTGTAACAGTGAAAATGCATTATAGGTCTGTAAGTTCTCAATTACTTTAATATGAAAAAAAAAAAAAAACTATTTGCTTTCAAAACCGCTGCAATACATAACGAAAAAGTACAACTTGTTTGTTGTCTTAAACTAAAAAGTGATTTAAAAATCCAGGAAAACCAATGCTAACGAACAGCGAAAATAAATTTTATAATTTATTTACATTGTTATAAAATAATTTAAGCCTACTTTAGCCTTGTAACAGAAACGATAATTTGTTTCATATGTTACACATAATAACAAATAATTGGTTTTGTGATATAAGTGTCAGATAAAAAATGGATAATTTATTTTATTTTATTGACGACACTTGAACAAAGGAATAGGATGACATGATTTAAATATTACTAATGGATTCGATTTGTTTAATATTTCGTAATAGTGAAAATGCATTAGGCCTATAGGTCTGTAAGTTCTCAATTACTTTAATATAAAAAAAAAACTATTTACTTTCAAAACCGATACAATACATAACGGCAAAATACAGATTGTTTCTTGTATTAAACTGAAAAGTGGTTTACTTATTACACAGTTCCTCTTAAAATAAATTAAGTACATGCTTCTTCCGTGTTTATTATAATTATTAAAGACTGATTAAAAGGGTTGAACAAGTGAACGGACGCCACTGCCATCACCCGATTCCTTCCCCCACCTCCTGCTGCACAGTTGATGTCTAAGGGATAGAACTGAGCAGCGAGTAAACTGTGCCTGCACCATAGTGCACTGAGATGACGACTCCTGGTCTAGATTAAAGTTCCTGGATTCGTTCATACTTATCTAAAATTGAAAACCGTGTCATACCCAGGATAAAAGACAATCGCAATATGGTTCTGGCTATATTATCTTCTAGAATCGAAGTCCAGAAAATAATAAACTTCTAAGTTTCAATCATACCTGCACTCGTCTGTATAAAACCTTAGCACGACCAGTCCTGCACTATGGAAGTGAAGCATGGACTCTAAGGAAATGTGACGCAAGTAGAATTACTGCTAGTGAAATGAGATTCATGCGCCGAACAGCTAGCTGCACTAAGCGAGACCATAAAAGGAATGAAGACATCTTAAAGGAACTTGAAATGAACTCTATACTAGCAGACATTACGCCACTGTCAAGATAACTGGCGTCAGCATGTGGGGCGTACGTTTTTTTTTTTTATTTAATGACGCTCGTAACTGCAGAGGTTATATCAGCGTCGCCGGATGTGCCGAAATGTTGTCCCACAGGAGTTCTTTTACATGCCAGTAAATCTACTGACATGAGCCTGTCGCATTTAAGCACACTTAAATGCCATCGGCCTGGCCCGAGATCGAACCCGCAACCTTGGGCATAGAAGGCCAGCGCTATACCAACTCGCCAACCAGGTCGACTGTGGGGCCTATGTCTAGAATTAGAATCCCTCGTGCAAACCTGCATTACCAGGATACCAAACTAGAGGCAGGAGATCAATTGAGGACCGTTTTTGCAAAACTTGCTAATTGAAAAAACTAAATTTTACAGGAGACACAAAACACTATAGTAAGCAAGTTTTGCTGTATCTCTTACTTATAGGAGAAAGCAAGTTTTGAAAAAACGATCACACTTTGACACACTACAATGAAGAGAAATAACCCAATTTTACTAAGATGCCTTGAACATCATGTAGAGGCCTGCCTTATGTTAACGAATCCATCAAAATCTCAATTTTGCAAATTTTGCAGTTAGCAAGTTTTGCAAAAACGGCCCTCAATTGGATGTCCAATGAAGGGATGGGATGAAAACTTTTGTGGACCGTAACAGTCCTTCTGGGACTATATATGGCTGATGATGAGGATGGTTTTTCAGTCTTCTGTATGCCTCAGTGTTACACAAATAAAACTTTACCTTATTACCAGTGACAGGAGAGGCGAGTTCAGTGGCATTTTCTGTTATATGCAGGCGTGTAAACATGCCAGGGTGGCACCCCGGTATCCCTTTCTGCAACCTGGTAGCGACCTGCTTCTATATTTTCAAAATGATCATTTTCTTACTTGCGTCTTCTCTTACTCAACTATAAGTATGGATCAGTAGCACTAGTATATATAATAGCAGTGGCATCATTAATAAGTGGTGGTGATGATGATGATGATGATGATGATGATGATGATGATGATAGAGAAGAAAAAACCCAGAAACTAATCTTAGGCCTCCCCAACACACTAGATAATGAAATATCTTATGTTAAACTGTTAGGTTTTTAATTGGATCCAAATTAGGATGGCACAAACACATACAAAGTATATGTACTAAATTTTCGAGGGTAATTTTTGCTTTTAGGAAGTTAAGGCAATTGGTTTCAACAGAAACTCTCAGACAGGTATATTTTGCACTGTTTGAATCTCACATTAACTATGGAATTCATATATGGGGAAGTGCAACAGGAGTCAATAGCATCTTATTACTACAAAAAAGAGCACTGAGGATAATATTCAATAAAAATACCAAGGAATCATGCAGACCACTATTTCCAGAGTTAAAGGTAATGTCAGTTTACAATCTATTCATTTACAGAACCTTGATATTCCTTAGATCCAACATAGATCTTTATCAGACTAAATCAGATATACATTCCTTCAACACTAGAAATAAAGATAAATTAGATTACACAAGGTGCAGATTGAGCGTGAGGTCAAATACTTGCTTTTTTAATGGCATAAATATATTTAATAAGCTACCATTGGAGGCTAGAAAGTTACCAATAAATAGATTTAAGTCCTGCATACATAGATGGTTGCTGAACAGGCCTTTCTATTCAGTGAATGAATTCATGGAGGGTGATGTAAATATTGTATTTTAGAAATGTAACCCTTTCTTTATATTTTAATTTGTCTCTTTGTACTTTAATTATACCTTTTGTCCTTATATAAATGTGTTAACCTACAGCATACCCTGTTTATCTCTCAGTGTTTGTTCTGTTTATTTCTCAGTGTTTATTTGACTATGTATGTTTACCTGCTTATAATTATTTGTTTACATGTCTATATTTATTTGTGCAAAGTTTGTTTGTGCATGTGTGAGTGTATGTGTGCATGTGTATATTATCGAACCTGACGATGTCATATCCAGGCCTTGTACACTGGTTTTTGACAAATAATAATAATAATAATAATAATAATAATAATAATAATAATAATAATAATAATAATAATTATTATTATTATTATTATTATTATTATTATTATTACCTGCAAACTTATGCCTACATACAACACCCCACCCTCTTATTCGGCCCTTCACTTGCGTGCTTAAGTTAAACAATATTCTACTCTTACACCTTCTTTCTCAAACAACTTTCATAAGTCTGCTGTAATTATTGTTGCTGTTCAGTTTGTTTTCTTTGGTGTATGGAAGTCTCTGTGACTGTGATTCTCATTACAAAAAGTCTTGAACGGAAAGCTCTTGTTCTGATGATGTGTCATTAAATGTAAATTCATATTTCAATCGCCTTGAAAATGTACCGATAATTATTCATTGTTAAGTGTTCACATATCAGGATAAGAACTATAAAAACTTTTTTTTTCGGAAGAATTAAGTTGTCTTTGACGTATTACAAAATGGGGTAATTTTTTTCATTGTCAACTGCTTCCCATTGGAGGTAGCCCAGAAGGACTCAGTATACTCTCCTACATGAATTTTACAATATTAAATGTTTACATAAATTTGTTGACAGAAAATTAAAATAAACATATATGAATTATAAAGTGAAGAAAAAGTAATTAAACAGAATGAATATGGTGACTCAGAATTTGGCAAGAGCGTTTCAAAACTGTAGTTATGATGTCAGTAGTAAGTGTCAGTGGTAGTTCAAAAGTCTTCCTGAAGCTTTCAAAGAACTTGGGAATCACACCACGAACTCCAATAAGAAGACCAATAACCTCAATGTTTTCAGCTGGTATTTTGCTTTGAAGTAATCAACTGTTGGCAGATAAATGTTGATCTTTTCTTTATTGACATCCTCCGGCTGGCTACTCCCCGTTTCAATCGTTATGGTAGGATCAATTATATAGCCTTTCTTGGTAGTCTGGGAATGCACTATGATGTCAATACCTCTGTCAATACTATAGGCCTATATAACTCAAAATAAGAAAGAATACTCTATCCGCTAAATATGCAGTCCCTGCACGCGCGCGCACACACACACACGCACGCACGCACACACACACACACACACACACACACACGAAGTTCTTTGAAAAGCATCTTATTGGGGTTTTACCTGAATAATAATAATAATAATAATAATAATAATAATAATAATAATAATAATAATAATGAGATAAAGTTACTCGCGTCCATGACATGCCATACATGTCCCCTGGGTAATGCAAAATGAGTAACATAAATGGCCACTACCAGGTTCATCTATGGGAAGAGAACACCTATTCACATGCACTGTACTGAACAAAGAAAGCACAACAAAATAAAAACTGTTCTCAACTTTATTGGGAAGCAAGAAGCAAAATGGGTTAAATGATCCCAAATTGCGGCCATTAGAGAACAACAGCAGCAGCAGCAGCAGCAGCAGCAGCAGCAGCAGCAACAACAACAATAATAATAATAATAATAATAATAATAATAATAATCCCCTTTTAGCAGAGCGCCCTGGCACTATTTTATTTACGACTAGCCTACACCCCTCGTTATATGCACCTGACATAGTTACTGCAAAATCTGCAGCCGTTCCTACGGTATAACTTCAGTTTCTAAAAACTTGTCTAGTGGGGGAAAATGTTGATAAACAACTTAAAAGTAAATATACTGTAAGTGCATCTTACATGTGTCACAAGAGACGTTCTAAGTGTCCTCTTCCTGATTCAATACATTTCTGACATCTCTGGAGACTATTCTGAAATACTTGACTAATCTCTTGTTGCAAAATGTTCGAAATGATTTGTCGGATATTTTGTTGCACTTTTTGCACATCTTAGAATTACAAAAACTGGCTGCAATGTGATGTACACCATTCTCGAACAATTAGAGAAAACAAAAGTTAAAGGATGTTTGTCTGTTATTGCATGCATGAATTTGAACTCAATCTGTTGTGAACTATTGAAGGAATTACTTATAGTTCAGTGACGAGGCGTGGTTACACGAGCATGGCCGTGTGAACAGTCAAAATAATCGGTGCTAGTAAACACAAAGTCCAAGACTCATGCACCAAAGTCCGCTTCATGATTCTAAGGTCGGAGTGCAGTGTGCTGTGATGCAACGAGATTAATTGGCCGTATTTTTTTCCACGAAACAATTAATGCTACTCTGCAATTTTTATTTGTGGGAAAGACAGATTGCATAAATAAATTCCGCAAACATTAGATGAAATACAAAATAACATATGAGAAGAAACCGCCAACATATCGCAAGCAGAGTTGCAATGTGTAAATTAAAATTTGTCACAACGCTACAACATCTGTCTTGAAGCACAAGGAGAAAAAATTTCAACAGCTTCTTTGAAAATTTAGTCGACCTGGTTGGCAAGTTGGTATAGTGCTGGCCTTCTATGCCCAAGGTTGCGGGTTCGATCCCGGGCCAGGTCGATGGCATTTAAGTGTGCTTAAATGCGACAGGCTCATGTCAGTAGATTTACTGGCATGTAAAAGAACTCCTGCGGGACAAAATTCCGGCACATCTGGCGATGCTGATATAACTTCTGCAGTTGCAAGCGTCGTTAAATAAAACATAACATCTTTGAAAATGTAAGTAATGTTAGACACTGATCAAAAACTAAACATTTTAAACCAATATATTTGGCCTCAACTTAACTATCCATTTCAATGTGCACCGTTCAAGGATCTTAAATTAAAATTTCTTAATGATATTGATAAACTTATCCGTAGTTCTGTCAAGGAAATCGTTGGCTTACCAACAGATGTACCGGATGCAATGCTATATGCACCTCGAAATTTGAGAGGACTTGGAATTTTTAAAGCATAGTGGGAAGCTTTTCTCCAACATCTTAATGTTTGCAGATTATTAGTTAAAGAAGACAATCCTTATATTAATCACACTAGTAACCTTGAAGCCGAAATTACTGACAGCCTTCGCCACTTACCAATTAATGTCAACGATATTGGAACCATTAATCCACGTAACATCCGTAAACAACTTCGTGTCACTTCTTATAATCAGTGGAGTGCATTACCTGGGAAAGGTAAAGGAATTATATTCTACTCTCACTGCAAAAAGGTAACACCTGGATTAGCAATAAGAAAGGTCTATCTTGTGGCAAATGGACCGAGGCCATTAAAATGAGCACCAATGTCATCGCAGTTAGACCTCTCCCTGGTAGAAACCTTAGCAATACCCATTGCAGGAGATGCAATGAGCATGAAACGTTACCCCACGTGCTAGGTTTCTGCCCTCAGGGCGAATTACTGCGAATTGACAGACATAACACAGTCCGCTCAATAATTGCTAACAGATTAAGGGAACATGGTGAATACGAAGTATATTAGGAAGTTCAATATCTTTCTACGGAAGGATCTACACGGCGTGCTGACATCATAATTATTGACAGAGATAAAAAAGCCGGTCTCATTCTTGACCCCACTGTAAGGTTCGAAATTAATGAAGATCAACCAAAGCAGGTACGTGAAGAGAAACGCGCTATTTACCTTCCATACTGTGATGATCTCAGTCATAAATATAATATTCAAGATTGGAATGTCATTGGACTTATGTTTGGTGTGCGAGGAACAATTCCCAAATTTACATTGGAGATCCTCAGAAAATTAAAGGTTCCTGAAAAGACTCTTCAGATAATTGCATCAACCATTTTATAATCTTCATTGAACATCATCAATCACCATCTCTATTCCTCTTTATAATATTCAATGTATATTATTTACTTTCAATAAATTTTTATCGTTTTGATAGCTACCACATCTTGTCGCAGAATATTCTTTTTTTTTTTTAATTTCATTATGTATTTTTTTTTAACATTAATTTACATTTTCTTTTTTGTTCATTTGAATTGATTAGGATGCCGATATTTTCAATCCAAGATTTGGACAGCTATCATTTCGATTAATTTTAATTTGAAAAATAACGGTCTTACTAAGTTAGTCATGTCCGTTCATCCAATTTATCTCAATGCATAAAGAAGTATACACTTTACAAAAAAATAGCAAACGACTATAATCTGTATATCTGTACACATACAACTAAAATAATGGCTTTTTAAGGGAAAAATCATCAAAGATTTAAAATTGTTATTAACCCAGATAAGACTGACGTCCTATATATAGGACCCTGACGTTTTATTATTTTAACATTGCTGTGTAAGATTTTCATAGTCGGCAATCATGATACCATAATCCTTATGTGTTATAAATTGCCTCAAATTTTTTTTCTTATATTTAGTCTGTCAGAGTCAATGTTATTATCATATTTGTGTGAAACGTCCAGTGTCCTATATGTAGGACGTCAGTCTTATCTGGGTTAATAATAATCAGTGTATAGAACAAGTTAGTGAATTGAATTACCTCGGTTGTAATATCTCCTATATAAACTCTAGGGATGTAGACATAAAATTAGCCAAATTTCAACAACTTTTAAGTACAATAAAATCAACATTACTAAAGAAAGTCAGACCAGAGACAATTTTGAAATTTTATAGAACAGTGGCAGTCCCAACTTTATTATATGGATCAGAAACATGGGCCTTAACATCAAATCAACTCCGAAGAATAGAAACGGCTGATACCGGTACTGCTAAGATCCCTAGCAGGCTATACTCTTTTTGATCATAAACGGAATGTTGACATAGGCTGACCAGATTTTTTTATGGTCCAGCAGGGGACATGGGCAATTTCAAGAAAAACCACAAACGCTTATCTAGTCATTCTCCGTTCAAATGTTGCAGGAAATACATGCAACTGTAGATACAATGATAGAACTTTGCACACTAAATTTGTAGAGTAAGTTAACTTTTTCAATTAAATGCATAAACACACGTAACTCTTATACATACTTTATAGCCATTAAGAATTCAATTTCAATACTGAGGCATGCGTAGAAATCTTTCACATAATATTGTACACACTCAAATCTAACACACACATTTTACAAGTAGCCTACTTGTCTCAAGAATGTATCTTTTTAAGGATCTGTTCATTCTCATGCAGATTCACATTAAGTTCTTCACATGAGAAATGAAAGTTTGTTTTCACTTGCAATAAAGCCTCAACTGTTTCAACTTTCATTCTTGACTTCATTGTGGAGAAAAGTCTTTCAACTGACGAATTACTAACTGAAAGATACCGGTACCAGTACATGATTAATGACACTATTTTGAGAAGATTTGCAAATGGAATGGAATTTTTTTTGAAATGTTGAAAAACATCATACCACTTTTCACCTGTTGGTTTATCACAAAATTTATCATATTTTGAACTACCCGTACTTAAAAATGGATGTTGGCAGTTCTAATGCTAAGATGACTAAAGACAAAGATGCTGTGTTCTTCTCAAAGAGTGCAGAATATCTCATACTGTGCTCGCTGGTTCTTCTGTCTCATACTGAGAACCATTAAAAAATGTGCATGAATCGCAGCAGTTCTAGTAAAATGTTATAATAATAATAATAATAATAATAATAATAATAATAATAATAATAATAATAATAATAATAATAATAATAATAATAAAATAATAATAATAATAATAATAAAATAATAATAATAATAAAATAATAATAATAATAATCCGTGGCGCTACAGCCCGTGAAGGACCGACCAGCCGGCTGCTGGCCTCACGCCCACATGCCGAAGCAGAGGTGAACGATCATCCAACCAGAATGGAGGTATCGTGTGGTTAGCACGATGATCCCCCTCAGCCGTTATAGCTGGTATTTGCAACCGGATTTCGCTACCTATCGTAGCTCCCCAAGTGCATCACGATGCTGGGTGGGCACTGGTCCCATACACTGGCCGAAATTTCATGAGAAAATTTCTTCCCCACGAGGACTCGAACCAGCGGGCCTAGTAAAATGTTACTGAAACAAAATCAAAGCTTCAAGACAAAATTAATTTCTGGGGACAAAAATGGGGACATTTGCTCCCTGGGGACAGCAACTCAAAACCGGGAATGTCTGGTCAGCCTATGTTGACATCAGAGAGGAATTACACATCACAGCCATCACGGAAACCATAAAGGTTTACCAGATAACTGGTATGGACACATATCACGGATGCCCAGTGACAGACTACCTCAAAGATGGTTTGCTAACGGGAAGAGAGACCTTGGAAAGCCGAAATAGCGATCAAAAGACCAGCTCACCTGAGGCAGAACAGGCCAGAAGACCTAACCCTTGATAGAATTTGATGGTGCATAAAAATGTGTGTGCGTGTGTCGGTCCGCTGAGTGGGGACAGAAGTGTCGGCAGGTGGGTGGTGTGTGCCTGTGGCTATGGTACTGCTGAAAGTGAGGCCAGGTAAAATGATGAATCTATATATGAGGATAACTTGGAAATGAAAGGATTTAAAAATAGTAACGGATCACTTGCTCAAGAAAACTAACATTTAATTCAAGCAACAGAAATAATATAAATATAATACAATGTTATTTATGATATGGAAAGACTGTACAGGCTGTCCTGGTATCAAAATTATTTTCAATATTTTGTCCAAGACATTATAACATTCAGCTAACTTGTGAAACGATAGCTCACAACTATTATCTTTGTAGTTTCATGAAACAGGTTTCTGTGAGGCAATAATTTTGTGTCTGATAAGGCTCATACGGCAGCATATTTCTCTTCATGGTCCATGTTATAATAGTCTTTCAATATTTTTCAATATAACACTTCATTAGAAATATACCCTAACCATTACACGTTTACATTATCTCAATTTATATATTATACATTACTGTCTCTAGAGGGGTCCCGTAAAGTGGGGCGACTTTGAACGCCGATGTGACTTTGAACAGTAATTTAGCGCTTTTCTAAATTAAATGCTGTACCCTATTGCGAAAAAATTGAACTACCGATAGTTTATTGACAACTTAAACAGATTTTCGCAATACGATACAGCATTTAATTTAGAAAGGCGCTAAATTACAGTTCAAAGCCACCTCGGCGTTCAACGTTGCCCCACTTTACGGTGTTATTTCAGAAACTCGGGAGTAATCACAGTCAGATATAAATACAATTGCGTATAAACTTCATTACAATAACTACCGGTACATCATAATTAAGAATGATATTCCATTTTTGAATCTTGCGTACACCACTTTTAACACTTGAATATAATTAATTGATGATCTAGTGGACTTACTCGTGTTAAATATGTAATATTTTCCGGCTTACAGCTGTTTCAGTGCATCACGCACCATCATCAGAGCCTACTAGATCGCGGCGTCATCTCTAACTTCTCTGCCTGTTAGGAGGGTGTGTTTTATTATTGGAATGTGTTGGATTGTGTTGTCGAATAGTGTGTGTGTACTGAAATTGATCTATGTGTTGAGGATTTGATCGGGGTGTGTTTTAGTGTGTTTGTATATTTCGTATTGTTCTAGTGTGTTGAGTTTTTGGTTCTTGGGTTGTGTGTGTAGGATTCCCATGTCCGTATTTATGTTATTGTATGTATGGTTGGCATTGGTTATGTGATCGGCGTATGTAGATGTATTGTGTCCTCTGGTTATAGCTTTAATGTGTTCTTTGTAGCGAGTTTGGAATGATCTGCCTGTCTGTATACAAACTCACATGTAATAGTTGCGACAAGTTCTACATAGGACAGACAGGCAGATCATTCCAAACACGCTACAAAGAACACATTAAAGCTATAACCAGAGGACACAATACATCTACATACGCCGATCACATAACCAATGCCAACCATACATACAATAACATAAATACGGACATGGAAATCCTACACACACAACCCAAGAACCAAAAACTCAACACACTAGAACAATACGAAATATACAAACAAACTAAAACACACCCCGATCAAATCCTCAACACACAGATCAATTTCAGTACACACACACTATTCGACCACACAATCCAATACATTCCAACAATAAAACACACCCTCCTAACAGGCAGAGAAGTTTGAGATGATGCCGCAATCTAGTAGGCTCTGATGATGGTGTGTGATGCACTGAAACAGCTGTAAGCCGGAAAATATTACATATTTAACACGAGTAAGTCCACTAGATCATCAATTAATTAAGAATGATATCTTTGGGAAATTAATTATATTCAGAACTTCTGCATCCTATAACACATTGAGAGATTCTCATTCTTTTGCCTCCACACCGTTCGGTAACGTGATTGTTACCCTATTACTGTTTCCCAACGATTTTGCCAACTTGTCTGCTGCATTTCGAATGGCCGGTTTGATTGTTGGTGGCACCTGAGCTTTGTTTTCACTTGAGACGATAGATATCTTACTCCTAGAGTTATTGTTACTTTCGATGTGGACTTTATTCGTACCATTTACCATGTGAGACTTAGAAGGTACGGCATTGATATATCCAGTCGGTGGTTTGGGAAGGCTGTGGTTCTTCACAGGTGGCGGGCAGTTTACAGAAATTGTTACAACACCCTTTGCTGATGAGGTTTCTTTTGAAATTCCATTTTGAAGCGGTTCCTGTAAAAGAAAACAAATTATTCCAATTTCGTTGTGAAAATCAATAGCCAAAGTGTAGATGTAATAAATTTACAAATATATTTTGAACATTAATTTAACTGTACAGTATAAATCTTATATTTCACCAAGCAGTGTGTTAATTTTCATTTTCATATGGAGACCTGTACATGAATGCCTGGAGAAATCGTAAACCTGTTAATTTTTAAACTGCAGATGCACGAAAAGTTGCAATCATACAGGGTGGCACACGAAACGTCATACCATTTATTTTACATATAACACATATTGATTTGTATTAAAGCTTTACAAAATTATACAGAATTAATAATTAGGATTTGGAATTTTAAATCTAATGCAGAACACGTTCCATATGACCGCTGTTTTGCCTCACAACCTCTTGCAAACGAACCCTTACATTCGTCACCACTTTTCGACACAAGTCATCAGATAGCGCACGGCACAACTCCACTAGAAAGGCTCTGACTGAGCTGCACCACATTTTCTGGCCTCCTTTGGTAGTAATTTGATTCTTCATTCTTGATTACACTTTTAACACTTACGGCATTGTTAGCAGAAGAGGAGATGATGCTAAGGGATATACCGGTATTATGCTACTGGAGCTAAATGACAGCTGTGAGAAGTATGGAATGAAGATAAATGCAAACAAGACGAAGATCATGGTTATAGGAAGAAAAATAAAGTAGGTAAACTTGCAAATTCTAAATGAGGCAGTAGAGCAAGTGGACAGCTTCAAATACTTGGGATGTACTACCCATATAAGCAGTAACATGAGATGCAGCTAGGAAGACAAAAGGATGATAGCAATGGCAAAGGAAGCTTTCAATAGGAAAAGGACCTCTGGAGAAAGAACTAAGAAAGAGACTATTGAAGTGCTTTGTGTGGAGTGTAGCATTATATAAATATGGACATTATGACGAAGTGAAGAGAAGCGACTAGAAGCATTTGAAATGTGGATATGGAGAAGGATGGAATGTGTGAAGTGGAGAGACAGAATAAGAAATGTAGCTGTGTTGGGAAGATTGAATGAAGAAAGAATGATGCTGAAACTGATCAGAAAGAGGAAAAGGAATTTACTGGTACTGTAAAAAATACATTAATACATCAATATCAATAAACACGAAGTACTTACGGTACTTACTTACAAATAGCTCTTAGAAAACCCGGAGGTTCATTGCCGCCCTCACATAAGCTTGCAAACGGTTCCTATCCTGAACAAGATTAATTCAGTCCCTATCATCATAACCTACCTCCCTCAACTCCATTTTAATATTATCTTCTCATCTACGTCTCGGTCTCCGCAAAGGTCTTTTTCCCCTCAGGACTTCCAACTAACACTATACCATATATGCATTTCTGAATTCACCCATACTTGCAACATGCCCTGCCCATTTCAAACATCTGGATTTAATGTTCCTAATTATGTTAAGTGAAGAATACAATATGGGCAGTTCTATGTTGTGTAACTTTCATCCCTCTTAGCATCAAATATTTTCCTAAACACCTTATTCTCGAACACATTTAACCTCTGTTTCTCTCTCAAGTGACTGTCCAAGTTTCACAACCATACAGAACAACCGGTAATATAACTGTTTTATAAATTATAACTCGCAGTACTTTTGAGAGCAGATTGGATGACAAAAGCTTCTCAACTAAATAATAAGGGGCATTTCTCATATTTATTATGAGTTTAATTTCCTCCCGAGTGTCATTTATATTTGTTATTGTTGCTTCAAGATATTTGAACTTTTCCACCTTTTCAAAGGATAAATTTCCATTTTTTTTATTTCCATTTCGTACTATATTCTGGTCACGAGACATAATCATGTACCGGTACATTGTCTTTTCGGGATTTACTTCCAAACCTAGGTATCTCTTTACTTACTTCAAGTAAAATTCCCGTGTTTTCCTTAATAGTTTGTGGATTTTCTCTTAACTCCCATTCCGAGGCTTATGTGGTACTTTTAAAAAGTAAATAAGTAGAGATACCTAGTTTTCGCAAACCACAGATTCGCGAAAAACTGTTTTTCTGCTATTAAAGCAAACATTTTATGTTTCAAGCCCTTCCACGTCAAAATATCGTAAGTTTAGAATAACAAAATAACACAAAATATTGTGTACATGTAAAATTTGTTTAACACAAATTTATGTTGTTTTCTAATGCCAGGCATTTGACAATAAAGTCATTTGACCTCTTGCACTCCAATATTTTTCAAAGATATTGTCATGGTTAGCCACTGACGCACAGATTTTGAGATGTTCTGAATCCATTTCTTGATTTGAGTTGCACAATGGATAGTTAGGAGGGGACTGATATATTCCAATTCTATGCAGATGCTTGGGCAAACAGTCATGGCCTGTTGCCAATCTAAATGTAGCTACAGACGATTTGCGTGGTAAATCGGGAATCAACTGTGGATTATGATGCAGAGAGTTCCATTTTTTCCCTTGAGATTGTGTTATCAAATTTTGTTTGTTGAAGTCTAAGTATGTAGATTTAATAAATCTTTTCACAGAGTAATACGTAGATTTAGTAACAGGTCTGTAAGTAGCAGTGCTGCCCTTCTTTGCTAAAGCATCCGCATTCTCGTTTCCCAGGATTCCACAATGGGATGGTATCCCATTTATAAATTTGTGTTTTTTGAGAGAAAATTTGTATTTACTTATGAAATTTATTATGATATACCGAAGTACATATGACATTTCCGTGCAAGAATTCTGTGTTACCATCCATCCTTCATTATGAAATTTAATTACATGCTCAGAAGATACACTGGTATAATTGGAAGTCACATAAATAGAAGTTGCGAATTAATGGAGGGGATTGGGAGGATTCCCCCCCCCCTCCCATTGGAAAGTTATCCCCCTCTCATAAATTCATATTAATATCCCTGCCAGGAATAACTTCTATACCCCCCCCTCACAAAATATAATTTTATTGTTTTAATACGAGCATACTTTATAAAGTATAAAGTAAGGAAAGAAAATAATAGGCTATTGATGTATTATCACCGCCAAGCTGGCAACAAACAATAACTTAGGAATTACACATCTTATCTCTTAAGCCTGCTCAAGTCTATAATTATTATTATGATCAAGATGCAAGACAAGCAACTCAAAGGGACCAATCATTGAACCATATTGAATGAGGATAATAATAATAATTTTATGTATGGTGTTCTGTATCTAGTATTCTATCTTCCCCTCATCAGAAATCTTAATTCGCACTCTGCATAAATATGTACGTGAATTAATACAATAAGATTTTGTGAAGCTAAGTTCCCTGTCAGCTGTAGGTACTGTTGGCAGGCATGGTAGTGATTTGAGTTAGCTGGATTTACGATTTTGTTTTAATTAGGTAATGGACTATTCTTAAAAATTGTGGCTAAAGTATAATCTGTTTTGCATTGATATTTATGTACACAATTTTGAATTTAATATTCAGACATTATTTAAATACAGAATTTTGTACGGTATCTAATATTCAAACCCTATTTCGAGTGACTATTTTTAAATATGAAGTAGAAACAGCCTAAATTTTTTGTGGTGCCTAATATTATTTACACACAGTTTGGGAGACTGTTACACAAATTAATCTATAAATCGGGTAAGTGCCAATAAAGAACCAAGAACTGTTAAAATATACAAAGATTCTTAAGATTCCCTTGACAGTACTGACCTCTAGTCTTTGTAGAAATATTCAGTACTGTATTTTTCACGACCAAAGTCAAAAGGTTAAATATTTTTAATGCGAAGTAACATTGAATTTATGTTTCTTTATGTGCGAAATAACACCGAAATTAACCAAATTTTATACCGAAATTTAAGATTTTTGTTCACTGTGAATCAGGATCGGTATAAATAAGATGTTATCGTAAACTCCATACAATTGTATACTGGTATCTTTCTGGATCAGTAAAGAAAATACTTTTCAGCAAACATAAACTTTTGCCATTATTTGCCCCACCCTGTATAACCAAATAGAATCAGTGGCGGTTCCTCGGGGGAGGGAAGGGAGGAACGTCCTCCTCACACTTTTCTTCTTTTGAAAGTAAATACCAAATAAAATACGTGCCTTGAAATGCGAGGAAGATTCGATAATTTTTAAGTTCAAGGCTATCAGAAAACCTCCGTTGATCGAGTTTTAAGTGACGCGTGCTCATGTGCTGCGCGAAAACTGTGATAAGGATGCGAGATTGTTTGTGTGGAGGAAAGTCAATCCATTCCTCCTTTACTGCAGTTAACACACACAGACAACACCGCACTAGCGGTCAGAGAAAGAAGCAGAGTTTTAAAGCAAGTGAATGAACGGATAGGGAGGAGATCCTCCTCTGAAGCAGGACATGGACGGGAAATAGAAACCGACTGGTTGTGCAGCAAGCTCGCTACCGCTGCCATCTAACGATGTTCCATTCAATCAGAATGTAACATATCTAGGAGGAGGCAAAATAAAAACAGTTTTAACACAAAGCTATGAAAGACATCATAAATCTTTTTTTTTATTATAAATCAAACATATTATTCTTTGCACTTCATATAGGCTACTTCATGGTTTGAAACTTTCAAGGATATTTGAAAGTTAAAGTTGGGTTTATATAAAACAAAGAGAAAGTAGTTAGTTCTAGGTTAATATCGCAGATCTTTTTGTCCCCTGAAATTCACTTCCATTCATTGTCTACTAGACAGGGCAACAGCCAAGTTGTCAATTTTGTACAAATATATTTGAAATTGAAAGTAGGTACTCCAAGCCACATTATTTTTAACATAAAAAAGTAATCGGCCACCGACTTTACAAGACCTGACATTCTTCAAAAGCATGTGATACTGAACTTGTAAAATGTACATGTGGCAACACAGACCACGTGGGTGGGTGCAGTGTTCTCGCTTTCTTCAGATTATTTCCCATTCTCATTTCCATATAACGGTTCCGATTATGTGTTAGTAGCTATATTCTCTTCCAACACGTGTGATGCTGTAGTGTGCTCGAAAAATGCTTCGAGTTTGTGAATTTCCTTGTAATTGTTAATTTGTGCAATTATTCAAGAATGAATGAAAGTGAAAACATAATATATTTTGGAAAATTTAGGAAACTCAGTTTACGGGAACAGATTACTGCTATACAGAAGGGAAGGCCAACCCAAACACTACCTGGTCTTACATGTATGCATGTAGGCTAATTTGTAGCTTGTTTCATTCAAGAAGGTGTCATTTCGTGCTGTTAACTTCTTTCCTCCTCTTAAGAAATACGCAGGAGCCGCCACTGAATAGAATTGTTAGTACCAGTACTATCCACACCCAATTAAAATTAGCAATGTCCACACCAATGTCCCTTTCACCTCCTCATCTGTGCAGTTTATTCTTTGGAATGTAAAAAATTACATTTTATTGTCTCTTCTCTATTGTCACCTGATTATATCAATGCCTCATTTGGATATACTTGACACTGCCAATCAGTGTGTTAGCACAATAGGTTCTTCATGTCTGACCTGCTACTTGTTCTGACTACAGACTCAGGGAAGAGAAGTACATGCGTCCATATTATGTAACTATTGCAAAACAGTTGAAGAAAATTATCACAACAGCATTCTTTCAGAATGTCACTCTGTTCATAAAAAATGCATTGTTATTATATGACAAGATGATCTTATCAATTTGTCTTGTCACAGATGTCAACATCATGCAATACAAAAATTCCCATACCTACACTTAGGGCTTAAGTTCATTTATTGAAAAACAAATAAAAGCAATTGATAATATTCAATTCCTTGTTGCCTTGCAGTGAATTTACTTAATTTAACTATTAGGCCTATATTTATATGATTGTATCACTACAGTTATATTTATATAAATAATTGATACAATCAGTGTGTGATTTATTTTCCCAAAGTAGTAAGATTACCTCGCTTTCTTGCTCTTCCCTTAGTTCGACATGCATTATTATTATTACATGACAAGATGATCTTATCAATTTGTCTTGTCACAGATGTCAACATCATGCAATACAAAATTCCCATACCTACACTTAGGGCTTAAGTTCATTTATTGGAAAACAACTAAAAGCAATTGATAATATTCAATTGCTTGTTCCCTTGCAGTGAATTTACTTAATTTAACTATTATATTTATATGATTGCATTACTACAGTTATATTTATATAAATAACTGTTACAATCAGTGTGTGATTTGTTATTTTCCCAAAGTAGTAAGGTTAACTTGCTTTCTTGCTCTTCCCTTAGTTAGACACAATATTACCAATTACAGACCCCCCCCCCCCCACCCACTACTATTCACACATCCCTCCCCGCAACGAAACCAAGCAACAAGATGCCAGAACTACTTTCAAAACTTCACTAGACATTTGAAAAAGGCGAACATCACACCGAAACTAGTCACAAAGGTATAGTATGTTCTAAAGTCTCAATAATTAACACGTATTTGTACGAAATTAAAAGTTGTTTATGCATCTTTATTGCACGACTTTTAACACTAGTTATATCCGAAATAGGAGTTGTTAGTTCAACAAGTTTTAACTTTTCATTATATCTATAAATCGATTTAATCTAAACTAATAGTTACCGTACATGTATGAGCACATATCGTCATCTGACGTGCGATTTTCTGCAGCTTACAATAATTTCAATGCGGGTAATCTTTTTGTTAACCACTGTACAAATTTTCAAAAGGAGATTATAACATGATGTCGTAAAAAATTACTGGTACCTCGCAAAATTTGTTTCACGTAATTACGTGGACAGTTATTTTTTAAATTACAGGTATTAAACATTTATGAGATTTATTTTAAACAATGGAAATTCTGTATGATACAGAAGATCGGAGACAGGATATTTATACTTGGTCTACAGTCCTAGCTGATAGTAACCTGTATCAAACACGTGTTCCAACAGTAGGTACGCATAACAAAAAGGGTACAGTACTCAAATGCAGGTTTTTACTTCATTTTTGAAAGCTGATTTTTTTGTGGAACTAAATGTTTGTATTTAACATTTACTTCAAAGCATTCATTCGTGTATGATTATCGGTTCCTTTGTGAGGAGGAATATACAAAATTCAAGATGTGCATAAATGGGATGACAACACGATTAAGTTAAATATGCCAAACTTTCCATAGCAACTTCTGTCTCACTTCGTTTCTACCTCGCTATCTTGACAGCTGTCAGGCATCTTCGTTAACAATACAAAGCACAGTTATATTCTGCTGATGTTTTAAGTCTAATCTAATTCCTCTGCTTCTATTCTAAATTCTATTTAGTGGAACAAAAATATTACGAGAAATAGAAATTATATATAGGCCTATATTAAACCATAGTCAAAGCATTTGAACTTAAGGCGTAGAGATCACAAATTCCTACAAGGGAAGTAAATAGAATTTTAGCTATAGAAATGGATGATTTAAGAAGATCAGCTGAAACATGAGCAATAGAAATGAACATATAAAGGAAATCATGGGAATAAAGGAGAAGCCAGACTTCACAGATATCGTAGAGAAGAAAAGATTCCAATAATATGGCCATGTTGAAAGGATGTCAGAGGAAAGAATTCTTAAAATAAATAATTGATTAAATGGCGATCTTACTCGTGTTAATTGTATGTGTGTGGACAGACAGACAGATCATTCCAAACTCGGTACAAAGAACACATTAAAGCAAGCAATAACCAGAGGACACAATACATCTACATATGCCGAACACATAACTAACTAATGCCAACCACACATACAATAGCATAAATACAGACATAGAAATCCTACACATACAACCCAAAATCCAAAAACTCAACACACTACAACAATATGAAATATACAGACACACTAAAACACACCCTGATCAAATTCTCAACACACAGATCAATTTCAGAACACACACACTATTTGACACCACATTTCAACACTTTTCAACAATCGAACGCACTCACACAACAGGCAGCAAAGTTCGAGATGACGCCGAGATCTAGTAGGCTCTGAGGATGGTGTGAAGAAGCACCGAAACAGCTGTAAGCCGCACATGCTTACACAATTAACACGAGTAAGATCGCCATTTAATCAATTATTTATATTCAAGTGTTAAAAGTAGTGTACGAAAGATTCAACATGGACTTAAAATAACTGTGGACGAGTCCCCACCAGGGAGAGAGAGGAGACATCGACCAAAGACGACTTGGATGGAGGATGTAAAGGCAGCCATGATTATAAGCGTACAAGAGGACTGGAGTCTGATCAATGAACGGACAGGTGGGAATGGAGTTTGGTTTCTGGAAGATGGCGACAGTTATTGTGATACCAGAGGGGTATATACAAACAATTAGAGGTAATGACGAGTGACATTTCAAGAGATTCTATTGTGACTATCTTGCAGGCTGGATGGTGGAAATTACAAGTGCAGCCGTTAACAGTTAATATGCCTCTTACAAGCAAACATTCTGATGGGGGCAGATAAAAAAGTTAAAATTTTTTCTTCCACCATGTTAATAATGTCAATAGAAGTACTTATTGGCCACTCGACCGCAATTACGAGGCCATCCAGAAAGTGGGACCGTTTACAGAAAAAAAGCACAATGCATGAAAAGATTCATTGAAACAGATACAGCAATTGTTGCGCTATTTGTCAACATATCCCCCACTGGAATTGAGACATTTGTCATACCATGGGATCAATTTTTGTATCCTTGTGTCGTAGAAGTCAGCTGCTTGGGATCGGAGCCAGCATTTGACAGCCGTCTGCACATCTCTGTCGATCCCATGACATGATGAATGTCTCATTTTCAGTAAAGGAATATGTTGAAAAATAGCTAAACAATTGCTGTGTCTGTTCCAATAAATTTTTCCAATGAAATTGTATTTTGTTTCTGTTAGCCTGTAAGTGGTGAGGTATTTTTCTAGTCATGTAACTGGTGAGGTGGGGATTGCACTTACCCCAACTTATAAACTTGTATCGTAGCACTCAAACTGAATTTTTAATTTATATAATCAAGTACTTTTATTTGTTTTAACTAGGTTTTCTTCAAAATTAGGGAAGCAGGCAGCATAATAAGTAATGAAAAAAATATATCTCCGCACATCCACCTGCCGCAGGCTTCTTTTCTTACAATGGCTGGGGTACTCACAGCCACCACCTCGCCAATTACGTGTTAATGACCCCTGGCGAATTTGTTTTTTTATGGCCCTCCTTATTGCGGTCGAGTGGCCAAAATTTGTATAAGCACTCCTTTTGACATTATTAACATGGTGAAAGAAAAAAAATTTAACTTTTTTATCTGCCCCCATCAGAATGTTTGCTTGTTAGTTGTAATATTTTTAAATTGTATGCACTGTATTTGTAGACGAGGTTTTTAAGTGGGGAGATACACCCTTCGCTAGTATAATTTGAGACTGTATTTCAACATTTTTCCTCCTCAGATTCTATAGGACCTTCGGACATAAAAATTGGCATGATTAATATACACTATTCGTACATCACTAAGCTATTTTAATGTTTTTGTAAACCTAACAGTTTTCTAATTATGAAAACTTGTGGAGTATTTTGCTCAACTGGACAGCATTCTGATAACTCAAGAAGTATTTAAGATATTTTGATAAAACTTTGCGTGCATATATAGCTAATGTCTTTATTGTAGAATGTATAGTTTAATTTTTTTTTAATAAATTTGATTTCATACTAAATTAAAAAAGATCAATATTATTTTAAAAATAATATTTTAGAGTATGTTCTTCATATGAGAGAACTATATGTGCATGCAAAGTTTCACTGACATATCTCAAGTACTTTTGAGTTATTAGTCGAGCACTGCCTGGTTGAACAACGTATTGCACAAATTTTCATAATTAAAAAAATAACTATTAGATTTTTAAAAACATTAAAATTGCTCAGTGATGTACAGATAGTGTAGGCCTATATTAAGCATGCAAATTTTTATTCCCAAAGGACCCGTAGATTACGAGGAAAAAATGCTAAAATACACTAAATTTATACTAGTGAAAGTTGTACTTCTGCCCCTAATGTGTGTTTTCGGCCATATCTTCAAGCTTATACTCAGTGCTGTAGTTGGCGGAATGCAGTTCCATTAAAAATAATATTAGAATTCCACAGTTCCAGTATAAATAATACAGGTTAACGACTGATAAAGCAATTTAGGGGCTTCTGAAATAGCATAGTGCCAGTAAAAAAATTTTCAGCTACAGCACTGCATATACTTGAGTGCTGGAACTTATTGTATGCTGTAAATCCATGTGATGGGAGTTGAAGCAGGTACAGAATTCTCACATGGCCATTCGAAATTTCAGAAAGGAAGATCTGTAAGAATGTACAATAATAGCGAACTTTGTGACAAACTTTCGTTTACTACTGTGGTTATTTTAATTACTTACTTACTGGCTTTTAAGGAACCCGGAGGTTCATTGCCGCCCTCACATAAGCCCGCCATTGGTCCCTATCCCGAGCAAGATTAATCCAGTCCCTACCATCATATCCCACCTCCCTCAAATCCATTTTAATATTATCTTCCCATCTACGTCTCGGCCTCCCCAAAGGTCTTTTCCCCTCTGGCCTCCCAACTAACACTCTATATGCATTTCTGGATTCGCCCATACGTGCTATATGCCCTGCCCATCTCAAACGTCTGGATTTAATGTTCTTAATTATGTCAGGTGAAGGATACAATGTGTGCAGCTCTGCGTTGTGTAACTTTCTCCATTCTCCTGTAACTTCATCCCTCTTAGCCCCAAATATTTTCCTAAGAACCTTATTCTCAAAAACCCTCAATCTCTGTTCCTCTCTCAAAGTAAGATTCCAAGTTTCACAGCCATACAGAACAACCAGTAATATAACTGTTTTATAAATTCTAACTTTCAGATTTTTTGACAGCAGACTGGATGACAAAAGCTTCTCAACCGAACAATAATAGGCATTTCCCATATTTATTCTGCGTTTAATTTCCTCCCGAGTGTCATTTACATTTGTTACTCTTGCTCCAAGATATTTGAATTTTTCCACGTCTTCGAAGGATAAATCCCCAACTTTTATAGTTCCATTTCGTACAATATTCTGATCACGAGACATAATCATATACTTAGTCTTTTCGGGATTTACTTAATTATTTAGTTATTTAATTATTATAGTTATTTTAATGTCTTTACAAAATGAATAGGGAGAAAGAACATGTCACATAATGTAAATTTTATATTATATATATTTTGTTTCTTTAGGATTTTATTTACTACTCATCCTATAAAACTGTTTGGCTGTATATTCTCTTACCTGTAAATCAGTTTGCTTTCTCAGATTAGACCTGGACAAAGTCTGTGCCAGTTCTGATTGAAGCTGACATGTGATATTGGAGCCGTCGCTTGACACTGATGTCTTCTTGCCATCAGTAGTGTTTGTAGGCAGAAAATCAAAACGTGTTGGAACTCTCCTCTCTACCCCCGATGGGTATTCACCTATTGTTATGGAAACTGGTCGTTGTTTTCCAGCCTGCTTGTTGTCCCGTCGTGTTGAATCACTGTCGACATGAAAATACAAATACTTCAGTGTATTATAATTTCAGGATAAGATTGTTTTCGTCTGAATTCCTTGATAACAAAGTAACAAAGTGGTTAGTAGCATTCGGGTCCATCAAAGCATGGTTCCTTACTGTTGACATCAGTGGCGGCTTCTCAAGGAGGTTGCAGGTTTGTACAGCCCCCCCGCCCCCCAATAATGTTCCTAATCTCCTGGCTTTGTTACTTTTAAAAATATAATTTTATTTTACAATTTTCATTCATGACTATCTGCACCTGGCATCTTGTTTTGTACGTCTGCAGGAGCCTCCACGCCTCTTGGTTTGCAAAGATGTTGAAAACCTAGGGAAGGTAGTTTATAGAGATGTTCGGCTAATGCGGGGACAGGGGAACTAGAGGCGTGGTCTACTGCTTTCCTTATTGAGAACGGTTTGTCGCACTCCCTGGCATGGACACCAACGTCAGCGCAGAAGAAACTAAATTCACTGGGAAAGTATCTGTTTCAACTAGACATTTGTCCGAAGTAATAAGCATGAAAAATGTATTCATTCGGCTTGTGCAAGGAACAGTCGCATATTTCGCATATTACTTTCACAATCTACATGCACACAAACGGCACAATACATAAAGGAGCTTGTATTTTGTTTTAAAGTTCTAAGAGTTGTCGTTCTGACAATAAGTGCTGCTATCTCCCGACAGCCTACGAAAGCTGTATTTGAATTTTATGAACGAAAACGTTACACTTGGAACTTGGTAGCATTCTGATGACGTTTCTGTGCTAAAATGTTTTTCATGAGGGTAAATCGCAATAAAGAGAGCTCCACCCACGACCCCTTCCACTTTTGGACTTTCTGTATAAATAGGCATGCCTGTATTTAGTCATTTTACTTATTAATTGCGTATAAATTAGCTTTATATGTATACGCCCTCAGGTATACACGGTTTTAAACTTTAAAGTAAAGTATGTTTAACTCCTCTTCGATATCCATTGTGCACCACCATATTTTCAAACCACCAGCCGCCACTATTTGACATGTTACTCAGTTAAATTTGTTATCATTGTGTTTAAGTTACAACGTTCACTGTTGAGTTATACTGTGACATTAGTACAACAACAGCTTCTATGCACGATATTTATTTAAAAACGAACTCTTGCAGAAACAGCAGCAAGCGATTTGCAAGAAAATATCCTGGCAATCCTAAGTTCTGGGTACAGAAACTGTTTCTCAACTTGCTAAAAAGTTACACAAAAAGATCTCTTAACAACAAAAAAAACCTGTTATCAGGGAAGAAAAATGAGATAAAATAGTTGAACGACTGGAGCATACCCAATTCTACACTTGGAGTAAAATAATTGATTTAGAGAATGAGGTTTCGTAAATCCCGAGATTTAAAATACGATTTAAAAAAAAAAAAAAAAAACGAATAAACGAAAAATGTATAACTGAAATCAATTAACAAGAAAAGTATAGAAGTTTTGCTGGAACATTGGGAGGGGGGATGGGGGGGGTAAAAGTGAAAAACCCATAAATGCGAAACGTATAAAAGAAATTTTACTGTATCAAATTATCCTTTCTGTAACAAAATGGTTACATTGTGCACTATAATTTTAATCAGCACATTTTGAACCATGCAAGAGTTGCTGAACTGAATTGTGAATTGAAGCACTGGTAATCCTGGTTGTCCCAACTGACTTTAGTTGAGGAGAATGGTCCAGGATTGGGGGTAAGCACACGTGGAAAATACAGTCCATTGCTTGATGTTGATCCACCAGTTCGAAATGCACTCCAGTTTATTTGCAACTGTTTCACAATTGAAACTGTTTCAGTACGAAACAGTTTCGTGAAATAACCTGTTCCAAATGGTGTTACACTGCTCCAGTGGTCACTTCAACTTTCCACATGGTTCCAAGAGATAAACAGTTCAATTTCTGAACAGTTTCCCTCCTCTTTGCTGTCTGCAAAGGCCATGTGTAGTGCTATCGTCAACCTCCAATCGAAAGTAGATATAATAGATTTTCTACACGACCTTCGTGCAACAGTATATGTAGTACTGCGCAATTTATTTGTACGAATCAAATTCCCTAATAAATCCGATATGAATAATTATTAGCTGCCCATTGATGGAAAATATGTTTATGGTGCATGTCGTGGTATTAATTAATATACCACCATAGAGTTAGTATAATACTTACTCTATGCAAAAAATATCGGATAATGTCTTATCGTTATTAAACGATCCTAGGGTTATTTTTTTACTAAAATCGATTCATTTTTAATTTAGTTGTAATTATTTACTGTACTCTTTAACAGTAACCTACGAAAAATGACTTTCGTCGTCATAATACACTGAACAGCTGATCTAAGACGATTCAAGGGCTTTGAAACAGATGAGAAGTTGAAACAGTTGGAACACTTGGAATAGTTGGCACTGACGTAAACATATTCATATGAAACTGTTATTTTGGAACACCTTCGTTCATGAAACAGTTACAGTTAAAACTGTTTCTTAAAAAGAACATCTCTAATGTTGACTCCATTTTCCAGATTGTAACGTGAGCTATAGCACAGACATGGAACAGAGTCTGATAGCCTTAAATGCTACTAACCACAATGTACTTACATAAACAATAGCAAAGAATTATTGTTGCTCAATTGTTTGGAGTAGCCAGACATAACACGTCCAACAGAGTAGGTGATTCTTCTCATCAGACCTACCTGTACTGATGATGGAATCTGTATGTAGTTTCTAAACATTGGAAATGTTACATTCCAGAACACAGTGAAATACCCAAAGTCTATTTCTGAATACTAAGTTTATATACAGATCCGTACCTACGGACGGCGCTGGGTCCAAGACAGCAAATCCATAGGGTGGTAAAATTTTGAGAAAAGAAAAACAAAGAAGCTAAAAATAAATTTTCGATATTTTTCTACTTCGCAGATGCCTGCTTTAGATAACAGCATACTGGTCTGTTAAACTGTTGATAATGCCACAATTTTTTTTTTTGTATAATTGCTATCATATAATATTTGCGTAAGTAAGTTGGTGTGGAGTGCAAAATTCTTTCGGGCCCATATTAGTATACACAGCACAAAGTGCTTACCTTGGGTTCTGAGGCTTTGTCTTGTTCCTTACTGGAACAAAATAAGTTTCAGGTGGTTTTGGCTTCGTAGAATGTGGATTTGTAAGCGTGAAGGATTCTATAGACTGCATCTCCACACTATCAGAGTTTTTCGCAGCTGTTTGACTAGGAGGCGTAGAAGTTTTGGTGGAGCTTGCTGAAACTCTGCTCTGTGGATTGAGCAATGGCTTGGCATTTGTATTTACATGGGAATAAGATGATGAATTGTGGTTCAACGAAGGCTTTACAGGGGAGGAATTATGAGACACGGGAGGTTTCTTGTTCACAATAATGAGTGAAGCTGAGGGAGAAGACATTGATGAAGAAGAACTTGTGTCGTAGTCGGGTGTTGGGCAAGATGGTGGCCGCCCATTAAGTGATGCTTTGCCTGATGATGCAAATGATAAAGCCGGTGAAGATGGTTTCCATGGTGAACCTGAGCTTTCGGATTCACTTGTTGGCATCTGAAAAAGAAATTAAAATACATTTGATGCTAATGATTATTAATAATAATAATAATAATAATAATAATAATAATAATAATAATAATAATAATAACAATAATCATCATCATCATTATAACCACCATAATAACAAAAAGTGTTGCGAAGTCTATTACTTGATTACTCTTTCTTTTATTTAATTTTTGGTAATTTTATTGCAGGTATAATTTTAATAGACTAATAGACCTATAATATAGTCTCCATCATCGTAGTTAATCTGATCCACAAAACTGTGATGGTTATCGAAATAATGACAATCAAACCCTTTAAACCTAATTTGCAATATTCATTCCAAAAATAAAAAGATCGGTACCACATATAAACATATTTTTACTATAATTTCATCAGGAACTTTCATAACTTTTAATTGTTCCAGAAACTGCCAGTTTTGCTAGTATATTATTTTACGAGTATATTATAAGTATAAGGTGCTTAGGAAAATATTTGGGGCTAAGCGGGATGAAGTTACAGGAGAATGGAGAAAGTTACACAACACAGAACTGCACGCATTGTATTCTTCACCTGACATAATTAGGAACTTGAAATCCAGACGTTTGAGATGGGCAGGGCATGTAGCACGTATGGGCGAATCCAGAAATGCATATAGAGTGTTAGTTGGGAGACCGGAGGGAAAAAGACCTTTAGGGAGGCCGAGACGTAGATGGGAGGATAATATTAAAATGGATTTGAGGGAGGTGGGGTATGATGATAGAGACTGGATTAATCTTGCACAGGATAGGGACCGCTGGCGGGCTTATGTGAGGGCGGCAATGAACCTTCGGGTTCCTTAAAAGCCATTTGCAAGTAAGTAAGTAAGTAAATAATAATAATAACAACAATAATAATAACAATAATCATCATCATCATTATAACCACCATAATAACAAAAAGTGTTGCGAAGTCTATTACTTGATTACTCTTTCTTTTATTTAATTTTTGGTAATTTTATTGCAGGTATAATTTTAATAGACTAATAGACCTATAATATAGTCTCCATCATCGTAGTTAATCTGATCCACAAAACTGTGATGGTTATCGAAATAATGACAATCAAACCCTTTAAACCTAATTTGCAATATTCATTCCAAAAATAAAAAGATCGGTACCACATATAAACATATTTTTACTATAATTTCATCAGGAACTTTCATAACTTTTAATTGTTCCAGAAACTGCCAGTTTTGCTAGTATATTATTTTACGAGTATATTATTTTTTGCATAATTATTGGTGAATGTAGAGTATCCAACGCCCACTGAACGAATGTTTCACTTTTATCACTGCCAATGTTGCGCTATAATCATATATGCAAGGTAGGCTATAACTAAAACCTAAACTAACCAAACCTAACCTGTCAAAGAAGCAACAAGTTATACTAAATACGTGTAAAATTGGCCTATGTCTCTATAGTGGGCGGGACATAAGTAACATTGACCTAATTATTTATTGTTCTAATTATTGTACGAGAAATTTTCTAACCACAGATTTTTTACTTACAAATGGCTTTTAAAGAACCAGGAGGTTCAATGCCGCTCTACTCACTTGGTTACTGATAGTCTTTTTCTTAGTTCTCCAATTACCAAATAATGGTCAGAATAATTAGTCTCCCCCCCCCCCCCCGAAGGTTCGAATGTCTACTTTACTAGTACATCTTCGTTTATCCATCAATATGTGTTCTATTTGATTGTGTGTCAGTCCATCTGGAGTAGTCCAAGTATATTTATGTATATCCTAATGCGGGAATGTTGTAGACAATTATATTTTTTGATGTGGCAAAGTTGACTAACCTAACTCCATTATCATTACTAGTTAGGCTACGTGTAGGCTCTCTTTTCCAATAGTCGGTTTAAAAATATCATCCCATCCTACTTTAGTATTGAAATCCCCCAATAAAATTTTCATGTGATATCTAGATAACTGATCAAAATTGTGTTCCAATTCCTAATAGAACCTATCCTTTATATGGTCGTCTATTTCTTCTGTAGAGCAGTGAGCATACGGTATATAACTATGATATCGCTCCATCTATCCTTAAGCACTAATACAATAAACTGTCACTGATAAATTCTACATTTTTTTTACTGTTGATTTTATTCTTTTATGAATAAAGAATCTTGTACCTAATTGGTGATTGTTGTTTTCTTTCTCATACTACAAGTAATCTCCTATTTGTAATATGCCATTCCCGTCTAAACTAACCTCCTGTACTCGCACAAAGTCTATTCTATATCTAGCTAGTTCTTTTGCTACTAATGTTACCCTTCCTGTTCTATAAAGACTAGTGACATTTCAAGTATTAAATCTCATAACCTTATTCCTTTGCTGTGGTCATACGCTAGAATCAGTCCCATTCTGAGGCTTATGTTGGAGTTTGTAACAAGCTGTTCTTTTACCTGCTTATTCAATATATTCACAGCTACCCTATCACTAAAATTCATTAAAGAGCAATGCCACTGTATTGGGCCCATTATTTTTGACGATGTCTGCAATTTATTTAGTTTTTTATTTATTTTATTATTATTATTATATTATATTATTATTATTACTAATTTATTTTTTGCTTTCGATGCTCCATTACATGTGATTAACGTGATAATCTAATTGGCACATCATACAAAATAAATTATTTGTGTAACTACTGACAAAGCAGGAAGACGTAACTAGTATAAATGAATTATGCAGGTTACCATACATTTTTGCGCGTGGTCCCAGGATTTATTGCGTGCTTTTGGAATTCTGTTCATTGGTAGTATACTCAACTGGAAATAATTTTGTTGCACTTGTTAAGAAACTTTCTTGTACTTTGCTTATAATTGTTAATTTAGTATAGTTTTATAATATTTTTATGATTCAATTATGTTTAAATTATTTGTGTAACTACTGACAAAGCAGGAAGACGTAACTAGTATAAATGAATTATGCAGGTTACCATACATTTTTGCGCGTGGTCCCAGGATTTATTGCGTGCTTTTGGAATTCTGTTCATTGATAGTACACTTCAACTGGAAATAACTTTGTTGCACTTATTAAGAAACTTTCTTATACTTTGCTTATAATTGTTAATTTAGTATAGTTTTATAATATTTTTATGATTCAATTATGTTTAAATTACCAGCTTTAACGTAATAAATGACATATAGTAAGCAATTTCATTAACATTTTCAGGAATTTCGAAAACCTTATGTATTTCTAACAAAAAAAAAAAAATGAACGTGATGAAACGAGGGTTTTGCGACTATAGTGGAGAGCTTAAAAATATAAATAGTTTCTCTGAAGCAGACATGAAACATACAGTACAATTACAGATTAGTTCGGTAACTATTCAAGACAAAGCTTCTTTTTTCATTTTAGTCATTGGTAGATCTGGACGTTGACTTTCAGGAACTGATAAAGCAGAAGGCTAGCATGATGTCGACAGTGTTATGCAATCTTTTGTAACTCGTGTGAAGGTAAACTCGAAAAATTGTAGACCAACATGCAGACAAGTGTTTCGCATTAAGATACTTGTTTTAAATAACTTATATTCTTTTCATTTAAAACTACGAGGAAAGCCCCATAGCCAAGTTGCCAGACAGGTCTGATAAGTGTGAAGTACATACATTCTTACACTGCAAGTTCTGATTTATGCAAAACTGTACGTTTCAATTTAATCCATTTTGAATCTTGCATACACTACTTTTAACACTTGAATATAAGTAATTGATTAACTAGCGGCCTTACTCGTGTTAATTATGTAAGTCTGTGCAGCTAACAGCTGTAAGCCGCATAGACTTACGTAATTAACACGAGTAAGTCCACTAGTTAATCAATTACTTAGTTTCAATTTAATCGATGTGATGTCTGAATTTCTTATCAACTGTAGACAAATAATACATTCAGCTCAGTATCAAAACCGAGTCCGAAGTATCTGTCTGAGATACTGGAACATTAACTCCTCAAGAATCTTTCATTTTCCTCACCAAAACAAAAACAAGTCACACTGTCACAGACTATATTAAATATTATAGGTCACATTTTAGGCAACAACATTCTAATGAGCTTAACGACATACGGTAATTCTCAAAATTAGGCATTATTTATTTTCCAAAATCTCACCAATGTGTATTTTTCTGAACCAAGAATTCATTTCAATATTTTTTTGATTACCACTTCAAAATATCAAACAAACTGCTGTTACTGCAACCTAATATATAATATATGTATCAAAAGTAAGAACTCATGATGATAGCTACAATGGTAATAAATCATTACTATTAATAATGATGATTAATGTTGACGATTATGAAGAATTGTTTCACGTGCAATATACAGTAGAACTTCTATTATCCTTGGTAATGAAGGGGGGAGGGGCTGAATGGTTAATCGAAAAAATCGGATAATCCGTACCATAAAAGATTTTCGTAAATTTAGTGAATAATATTTACACTTTCGTAATTTTCTCCATAGTCTTTTATTTAACACGCTTGATAGTGAATCAGAAGGTCATTGATTTAAATTTGGTTGCCAACGACGGGTTTATAAATACCAAGGAAACTCCTTGTAATGGAGGTGGAGGTCTCGTGTTGCAGATTTACATACTTTATACACTCCAGTCTCCTATTCTGATGCGAGATGAGCCACAGTTTCTCTTTCCCCAAACCACTCAATTATTTACACTTATTTTTCAATACTTAGCACAATAAGATTTCTTTTGACACCCATAGAAGACATTTTAAGTAGAAATTATACAGTACGACAATTCGAACAGTAGATCATACTGTGTAAAGAAAAAGGGTTGTAATAGCACACTCTAGAAAAAATAACATGCTAATATAGTGTACAGTACTTCATATATTTCTGTATAAAAAAAGCAAGAGAAAGACAGACGGATAATCCACCAATCGGTTAACAGAGTGACGGATAATCGGGATTCTACTGTAATTTACTTTTTTTACTTGGTAAACCTGTAACTTGACTTTAAATGTTTACAGGGCAAAGAAATGAAATAATGCAAACTGGTAACTTACAGGAGGTGGGGGTGGCGGCACATCCGTGCTTCTCCTCGTAACGATGGTCACTTCTCTGACGTCACTCACACCTTGTCGGTCCCGGAAACTGTGCTCATTTGTGGTTACAAGCGTTGTCTGATGAGATACTTTCTCCTCCTTGTTCTCATTTTGTGCTCGCTTTGTTTTGAACGATTCACGTTCCTGAAACAATAGGAATGTCCACAATATGCTGATATGTATCATTCGTAATAAATTACAGATTAAGTTCAGACTATGATAAGGATCGTGATTATTTTACCATTTCTTTAATACTTTTTTCCTTATACAACGAGGAAAAACAGACGCCTAATATAAGAGGAAGAAAAATGAGTGGAATAGGTGTAGGATAAGAAATATAGTGACAATAATATTGGATATTGGTGGAAATGATCGTGGTAGTGGTACTGCATGTTGGTGGTGGTTGTTGTAGAATAGTAGTCCCACTGATTTGGGTGGTAGTGGTTCTGGTGCTGCTGCTGCTGATGATGATGATGATGATGATGGTGATGGTGGTGTAGTAGTAGTAGTAGTAGTAGTAGTAGTAGTAGTAGTAGTAGTAGTAATAATAATAATAATAATAATAATAATAATAATAATAATAATAATAAAATAGATGAGGGAATGATATTAAAATATATATGGATCCTATGGTGAAAGGAAGGCAGAAAACAGGAAAGATTGGAGAATGCTGGGTTTGTAGTGAAAGATCTGCTATTCGGCAGAAAAATATGAATTAATAATAATAATAATAATAATAATAATAATAATAAAACAGATGAGGGAATGATATTAAAATATATATGTATCCTATGGAGAGGGTGAAAGGAAGGCAGAAAATAGGAAAGATTGGAGAATGCTGAGTTTGTAGTGAAAGATCTGCTATTCGGCAGATAAATATGAATTAATAATAATAATAATAATAATAATAATAATAATAATAGTAATAATAGTAATAATAATAATAATAATAATAATAATAAAACAGATGAGGGAATGATATTAAAATATATATGGATCCTATGGAGAGGGTGAAAGGAAGGCAGAAAATAGGAAAGATTGGAGAATGCTGAGTTTGTAGTGAAAGATCTGCTATTCGGCAGATAAATATGAATTAATAATAATAATAATAATAATAATAATAATAATAATAATAATAATAATAATAATAATAATAATAAAACAGATGAGGGAATGATATTAAAATATATATGGATCCTATGGAGAGGGTGAAAGGAAGGCAGAAAATAGGAAAGATTGGAGAATGCTGGGTTTGTAGTGAAAGATCTGCTATTCGGCAGAAAAATATGAATTAATAATAATAATAATAATAATAATAATAATAATAATAATAATAATAATAATAACAACAACAACAACAATAACACCAACAGATGAGGGAACGACATTAATGTAAATGGATCATTTGCGGAGGCTAAGAGGAAGGCAGAAAATAGGAAAAATTGGAGAATGTTAGGTTTGCAGTGAAAGATCTGCCCCTGGGCAGAAAGCTATGAATTAATAATAATAATAATAATAATAATAATAATAATAATAATAATAATAATAATAATACTTACTGGCTTTTAAGGAACCTGGAGATTCATTGCTGCCCTCACATAAGCCCGCCACTGGTCCCTATCCTGAGCAAGATTAATCCATTCTCTATCATCATATCCCACCACCCTCAAATCCATTTTAATATTATCTTCCCATCTACGTCTCCGCCTCCCTAAAGGTCTTTTTCCCTCCGGCCTCCCAACTAACACTCTATATGCATTTCTGGATTCGCCCATACGTGCTACATGCCCTGCCCATCTCAAACGTCTGGATTTAATGTTTCTAATTATGTCAGGTGAAGAATACAATGCGTGCAGTTCTGTGTTGTGTAACTTTCTCCATTCTCCTGTAACTTCATCCCTCTTAGCCCCAAATATTTTCCTAAGCACCTTATTCTCAAACACCCTTAATCTCTGTTCCTCTCTCAAAGTGAGAGTCCAAGTTTTATAACCACACAGAACAACCGGTAATATAACTGTTTTATAAATTCTAACTTTCAGATTTTTCGACAGCAGTCTTGATTATAAAAAATTTTCTCAACCGAATAATAACAGGCATTTCCCATATTTATTCTGTGTTTAATTTCCTCCCGAGTATCATTTATATTTGTTACTGTTGCTCCCAGATATTTGAACATCTCCTTCTCTTCAAAAGATAAATTTCCAATTTTTATATTTCCATTTCGTACAATATTCTCGTCACTAGACATAATCATATACTTTGTCTTTTCGGGATTTACTTCCAAACCTATCTCTTTACTTGCTTCCAGTAAAGTTCCCGTGTTTTCCCTAATCGTTTGTGGATTTTCTCCTAACATATTCACGTCATCCGCATAGACAAGCAGCTGATGTACCCGTTCGAATAATAATAATAATAATAATAATAATAATAATAATAATAATAATAATAATAATAATAATAACAACAGATGTTGTTTAGCCAACTGTCCGAAGACAGGTCTGAACCTCACGAGTGATGCCAAGAAGGCACCACTTATGAGACGACTAGGCCAGGCGATCTGAGGTAGGGTGGTCAGTTCCTTTCCCTCAATAACAGATGAAGGACGACATTAACGTATATGGATCATATGCGGAGGCTAAAAGAAAGACAGAAAATAGAAAAGACTTGAGAATGCCGAGTTTGCAGTGAAACAGTGAAAGACCTGCCCTGGGACAGAAAACTATGAATTAATAATAATAATAATAATAATAATAATAATAATAATAATAATAATAATAATGTCCAGCGCCGAAAGTTACACAGCATTTGTTCTTAATCAGAGCTGGAAATGGACATTTTCACGAACTGGAACGCTCTGTTATTTTTTTGAAGACGGCCGTGTTGATTACGATAGAAACGGAATTAATGACCAATGAGATGACGCCGAGTCTTACCACACTAATGAATTTAATTTAATTGAATTTCGGGAGGGGGAGTACTGCGAACTAAAAGATCTATTGCGCAAACCCTCCCGCGTATTCCCAACCCGCACCGGCTGATTACACTAAGTCTCGTTGTGTGCCCAAGTTTCAAGCAGGCAACCCCACTCATCCCTAGACCAGCCCTTCGGTGTTTCGGCGAATACTAAAGAATGATGACGGAATGCGAGAAGGCCGAGAAAAAACCCAACTGCGACCTCGTCCGTAACAGGTGTCACTATGAAAAATTCCAGGCCAGACCGGGATTCGAATTCGGACCTCCTGCGTGACAGGCCGAAATACTTATATACACAGCAATTCATATAAAAATTAAACACGTTTTCGAAAATTTTTATCCTTTTATCAAATTTACACAGGCAGAAGACACGAATGATTTGTCACTTCATTCAGATGAAAAAAAAATTGACTGAATAAAGTGCACACACACTCCTGAATAATTTTCTTCGAAGCTTTTTTTTTTTTGTAATAAATTGAAGCTATGCAAGTGAAAAATATTGATATACACTTATTCTGCATGTTGATTAACAGACGTATCTAAGTTATTAATACCAAATTAAAATTAATCGGAATGGATCATAGCCATTTTTCACGAAACAGAATGGAAAGGTTCCTGAAATTCACGAACCAGAGTCCATTTCGAGCCCTGCTCTTAATGGGTTGAAGGAAAATCTCGGAAAAAACTTAACCAGATAAATTGTCCCAACCAGGATTTGAACCTGGGCCCACTCATTTCTCGGTCAGACATTTATTTATTTTGCTAATAATTGTAACATAAAATATAATATAAATAGAAAGAGTAGAACTCGTCTCAGGGGCGGATTCCTGAATTGAAATTAAGTAATATATAACACAATTTGTCTTGTGTCTACTACACAATAAGAATATATAAATTTAAATTTATAATTTTTCAATTTTTATAAAATCCATACATAACTTTTTAAATATAATACTATAACTATTAGAATTGACAAGATTAGGATATTTAAATACAAATTTGTTATATATTCTTGGGTCTAAATTACTACTATGATTAAATACTGTAGCAGTGTTGCATTTTGGTTCAAATAATCTTAACCATTATTCCATAGCGGTGGACGCCATTTAATTTTAATCTATGACAAGAAACATGAGTCTGTACAATATATATTTTTTTTTCAACTTTAATCCAGTTATTTAGTAGGCCTATCTACGCGTATGGTTTTACACTATATAGAACTGAAGTTCGGCCAGAAATAAGATTTTTTTTGTGAATAAAGGAACTGTAGGGCAGGCTTACTGTGAGTACTTAAGTTTTCCCTTTCATACACCGTACTGTGGTAATAGTTTCATCGCCCCTCATTCGCTTATATAGTTTAAACGTAAAGTTAAATACAGAATTATGATAAAACGTTGTCATAGGTTAAATAAAATCTCTTCTTTTGACACACTTTGCATATGTTAAGGTAAAAAATTGTAAGATGCGTATGTACTTAAATAAAACAAATATAAAATAATCATATTCACTCACCATATACGTTTGCACTATAACAGTGGGCGGTTTTGTTTTTCTGAGAGTTCTATTCATTGCGGATACGGTATGGTAGCACGATATTACCCCTCTTTCTTCTTACGACTCACTCTAACTGCCAGCTCATATGCAAGCCTCAAGGACAATTATCGTCCATAAACTTGGTCTACTGTTTGCATTTTAAACAACTTGAGTATGTAGATAAAAATAAGCCATAACTTAAGTTTTATCACTACAGCCACGCTAAGCAGAGCGTTTGCTGGCTACACCTGAGATTCTAGCAGGCACTACTATCACTCGGGAAACGAAAGCGAAGCTACAAGCCTCTTTCATGAACTTTCAAAATCTTTGGAATAAAAATATCGCTGAATGAAGTAGCGAATAATGTGGTTAACTTTGTATGTTTAGTTTAAGTACTGCAATAAATCAGAGCTATTCACGCACAATTACAAGGATCTAAAATGAATGCAAATGGTTAACTAATTCTTCTGTATTGATAGAAGACAATACACACAATGAGCAGCACTCAAATTACTCATGTTTTCTTATTGAAAGTGACGTACTCTTATCTTAGGTATAAAGATAAAACATGTTCTACGTATAAATAGAGCGAAGTCACTGTTATCAGGTATAGGCCTTTATCTCCAAATTTAACCTCTGAAGACGTCAGAAATAACCCGTGTAGCCTATCTACTTGTGACAATTGTATCAAAAACTGGTTGCTTTATGTTAATTCTAAGAACTGGAAACTTAACAAAATCCATTTTTGAATACTTATTTCACATTTATTTCTTAATATTTCAGTAACATTCTTGTGATAATTATGGATGTTTTTAAACCTTTTTTTTTATAATTTCAGGGGATATACAATTTAAAATGTTGATTTTATTTGCCCCTAAGTACAGAGCGATCCAAAAATCGCTCACATCTTAATAATACGTTCACATAAGATGAATTTATTACGTTTACTTACATCAGTTTTCACATGAGTTACATCATTTTTCACAATATATGCTGAAAATGGTAGCCCCGTTCAGTAATGTATGTACGAACTCTTTTTACCATGTTTGCGGCCACTTTTTTTTTTTTTTTTTTTTTTTTGAGTACGTGTACACTGATGTTGTTAATCTCCGTTGTTATATTCCTCTTTAGTTCCTCCAAAGTGTGCGGCCTGTTTTTGTATACCCTTCCTTTAAGATAACTCCACAGGAATAAATCTGGGGACTTAAAATCGGGGGAACGTGGGGGCCACAATCCTTGAGAAATGATACGCTCACCAAAAAAACTCGCATAAAAACTGCATGGTTTCATTAGATGTGTGACATGTGGTACTGTCCTGCTGGAACCAACAATCACGTTCATCATAGTCAAGAAGCGCAATAAACTGTGTAATGATGTCTATGTACACAACACTGGCCGAATTGTTAGGCACTGCCACATCCAGATAATTCCTATCAAATTCGTGTACAACATATGTACAGTATAAGAACGACTGCAAAAATAATGTTCAACAATGAAAACTCGTTGCTCTTGGGAAAAAGACATGTTTGACGAGCAATAAACAAAGGGCTACTGCAAGAGTCAGTGTATACATACACATCACAATGACGTCTAGATATGTTGGTGTTAAGGGGATGCGCTACTGAAAAATGACAGTTTTTGAAGAAATGTCATGTTTTTCTAAATTCCAATGCTCCATTACCACAACCTGTGTTTCAGCTATAATATGCACTATAAAAACATAGAAAACTCTTGTTTTAGATTCCAAAAAACGGTTTCCAAAAATAAACGTGTTATTTTCAAATTTTATTTTTAAAAGAGTTATTTCTTGACTTAGATCATTGAAATTTTCCTGATTAATTCATAATCATGATCATAATATGCTGTTAAAATTTCAATACATTATCTCTTAAAATGTAGAAATTAGAAAATTCAGTAGCGCATCCCCTTAAAACCCATCATGTATCTAGCGATAGCCGATAGCCGATAGCACTTTCCAACTGTACTACTCATATAGACACTATAATTTTAATGTGCGCGACTTTTGGATCGCTCTGTATAATCAAATAAGACTTTCTAGACTTTGCTAAACTGGCAGTGTCGAATTCCATTTCTGAGAGGGATGAATTCACACGAAGGCTATGGATTGAAACCCAAATGTAACATCTCTGTTTCAGTTAGGTTATTCTCGAAAGAAGTATTAAATAAAAATCTGAGATCAGCCTTGTGGAGTAACACGCTGAGAGGGGAAGTAAGTTTTTTCCCCTTCTTTCTGTTTTACAAGCAAAACTAGTTACTTCACTGCCACGGAATTGTAGTTTCATTATTGGCGGAATTCATATCTTTACTCAATCACAATTTCGGTTCATATTTCAAGGAATAAAACAGTGAGTACAAAATAAACGGTTTTATGTTTTTTTTTAATCAGGAGGACTTCGTCTCTTTTTAATAAATAGGCCTACTAATAAAAGAAATAACTAAATTATTATCTTAAACTACAATTGGCAATTCAAGTGCACTGAAACAAAATACTTATCCGTATTTAGTCCTATTTAAATACATTATTCAGTTTACTCCAGGACTGGGCGTCGGAAGCGGAACCAGTCTCTAAACGGGGACGCTTAATATTCATCCGTAACTGAATCAACGCTGCGCGGTGTTCGGCGGGGAAGAAAGGGGATGAAGAGAAATCATATGGCTCCCCGCGAGAGAGTAGAATCCGCTCTTGCTGCCCAGACCTGGTTTACTCAAACTCACTTGAGGGTGGAAGAATCTGTTTATATGTTTGGTTCAAAAGATATCAGTTAGTCTGAGAAGCCAAACTAGATAAAAATCTGTCAGGGTTGAACGAATATCATAAGATCCAACAATTCTTCATACTTATTTACTTATGGCTTTTAGAGAACCCGGAGGTTCATTGCCACTCTCACATAAGCCCGCCATCGGTCCCTATCTTGAGCAAGATTAATCCAGTATCTACCATCATATCCTATCTCCCTCAAATTCATTTTAATATTATCCTCCCATCTACGTCTCGGCCTCTCCAATAGTAAGTAAGTAAATATCATATGGTCACTATGCCCTCCCATCACGATATTTAGATGCGCCACTGTACGCAATATTAGGCCTACTGTTTCCAAGTTAAAGCAGGGTAGAGGAAGACTTCAAGCTACATGAAATCGAGTAGTTCCTAAACGTTTGAATTTTCATATTTCAACACGTCAGAACACGTTAGAACACGTCAAAGCTGCATCGAAATATACAAATAGTCAACACAGTTGTCATCATCATGATCATCATCAACATCCACTTACCTATTATCCTTTGTGGTTCTGAATTGGTTGTTTATGCTATGACCTTTTTCAGCACATGACACCTTTCAACTTGTATTCTATTATTTAATTACTTATCTGTTGTTTTCGCATGTAGGCCTATTGTACGATAGCACTAAAGCGAAAGTGTGTATTTTCCAACGTTCCTAAATGCTCGTAAATCCCTTTTGTGATAAAACCGACATTGATAAAGTTTTTTTTTTCTGTTTGAAAGTCTACTTTCTTAATCGATCGTTATTACAGTAATCACAAACAGACGTACCTTATGGCGAAAAAGACGAATATAAATAATATCACCTAAACTAAAAAAATGACAATTTATATTTCACTAACATGTGAATGGATGGAGATGAAATGAATGTTTTGCTATTTCACTGGAGAAAGCATTGTGGTGTTGATAAAAAATAGATTAAAAGATTTTTGCTAAAATACATGTTTCCATCACCTCTCATACCGACGAAATCATTTTGGCAATGCTCTCTGTCCGTCCATCCGTAGGGTGATTTCTCCTGAAATTTTTTTTATCGGATTTTGTTCACATTCAGTACCTACGAGTCAATTCATAAGGGAATGATGCATAATAATTTTCAGTACAAAAATAATGGTCCTTAATACTTACAACTTACTTACTTACAAATGGCTTTTAAGGAACCCGAAGGTTCATTGCCGCCCTCACATAAGCCCGCCATCGGTCCCTATCCTGTGCAAGATTAAGCCAGTCTCTATCATCATACCCCACCTCCCTCAAATCCATTTTAATATTATCCTCCCATCTACGTCTCGGCCTCCCTAAAGGTCTTTTTCCCTCCGGTCTCCCAACTAACACTCTATATGCATTTCTGGATTCGCCCATACGTGCTACATGCCCTGCCCATCTCAAACGTCTGGATTTCAAGTTCCTAATTATGTCAGGTGAAGAATACAATGCGTGCAGTTCTGTGTTGTGTAACTTTCTCCATTCTCCTGTAACTTCATCCCGCTTAGCCCCAAATATTTTCCTTAGCACCTTATTCTCAAACACCCTTAAACTATGTTCCTCTCTCAGAGTGAGAGTCCAAGTTTCACAGCCATATAGAAGAACCGGTAATATAACTGTTTTATAAATTCTAACTTTCAGATTTTTGGAGAGCAGACTGGATGATAAGAGCTTCTCAACCGAATAATAACACGCATTTCCCATATTTATTCTGCGTTTAATTTCCTCCCGAGTGTCATTTATATTTGTTACTGTAGCTCCAAGATATTTGAATTTTTCCACCTCTTCGAAGGATAAATCTCCAATATTTATATTTCCATTTCGTACAATATTCCCGTCACGAGACATAATCATATACTTTGTCTTTTCGGGATTTACTTCCAAACCGATCGCTTTACTTGCTTCAAGTAAAATTTCCGTGTTTTCCCTAACCGTTTGTGTATTTTCTCCTAACATATTCACGTCATCTGCATAGACAAGAAGCTGATGTAGCCCGTTCAATTCCAAACCCTGCCTGTTATCCTGAACTTTCCTAATGGCATATTCTAAAGCGAAGTTAAAAAGTAAAGGTGATAGTGCATCTCCCTGCTTTAGCCCGCAATGAATTGGAAAAGGATCAGATAGAAACTGACCTATATGGAGTCTGCTGTATGTTTCACTGAGACACATTTTAATTAATCGAACTAGTTTCTTGGGAATACCAAATTCAATAAGAATATCATATAATACTTCCCTCTTAACCGAGTCATATGCCTTTTTGAAATCTATGAATAACTGATGTACTGTACCCTTATACTCCCATTTTTTCTCCATTATCTGCCGAATACAAAAAATCTGATCAATAGTCGATCTATTACGCCGAAAACCGCACTAATGATCCCAATGGTCCTTAATTTGAAATCAAAAACACTCAAAGGCACTAAACTTGAAAAATCGTCACGATTTTCTTCTTTCTCTTTATTACACAGAATATACTGACTGAGGAGACGGAACTTCTTTGTATCGGCGGAAAAACATTGGCTAGGAGAAAATTACTAAACAGACAATTAGTTATACTTTTCGGTGCGAATTAAACTTTTACAAAACAACACGCTACAACACAGATCAGGTATAGCGAAGAACGGGCTAGAGTAGATTCGGTTGTATATGGATTTACAATAATTTGTAAATACACTTGTTACGAGCGAACCACTGAAGCAAGGTTTTAAATATAATTTAGAATTAATAGTAACGATTTTTAAAATACGACAATTATACATTTCAAGATTCATATCATTTTAGTTCTTCTCATAAGTAACGTCAGTTTTTTAAGTTTGGTGTTTTGTAAGATTTTAACGATTTTCTCTAGTTGAATCGTGGAATTCGCGGGACACTGTGGTTATTATTGCGTATTGTGAGCAAGGAGAATCGTTAATTGTACAAAGAATATAAAATGAGGAGGAGAAATATTTGAGATTAGAGACTTTCTAAATCACTACTGGAAATAAGATTATAAAGCTGCTGCCACGGCTCAAAGTATATGTACAGTCAAGGGTGAAGGTGTCGTTAGTGAAAGTGTAGTAGGAATTCAGCATTTCACTGATGGAGGAGACAAAGTTTCACGTCTTCAAAGACCTAAGGTATGGAATATTGAGAATACACGTAGAGTTTTGGAAGAAAACCCAGAAAAAAGTACCTGTAGGTTATCGAAAGAATTTTGTCCTTCAAACGATAAAACAGATCTACACATTAAGATGTTAGAAAATCATACAGAAGATGTAGATCTGTACCTCGTGAATTGACATCTGAACAAGTTCAATACACAATATATATCTGTCGTCAACTGCTCTCTAATCACATGGATGACGGATTTATCAGGAGAATTGTCACATGAGATGGAAAATGAGTATATCACAGGAATACTAACTCAAAACAGTGGCTCGATCCCCGTCAGCCTGCCAAATTCGTCGTTAAACAATATTGGTTCGGCCCCAAAGTAATATTACGTGTCTGGTGTAATTTTGATAATGTGATTCACGGGAAGTTTGTTCCAGTCGATGCGAATCTTTATTATCAACAGCTAGAATGAAATTAATTAAGTTTTGAGAGAGATATATATCCGGCATTAATCAAAAGAAATAGAATTATCTTTGATACAGGAGGCCATGCGTAAGTTTTTTCGTTATATGGGTTTTCAACTGTTAGAATAATAAATGCGTTTAATACAGGAGGTCACTTGTAAGTGTGTTTGGCGGATTATGTTTATATGGACAATTTAACATATCTTTATATATATATATATATATATATATATATATATATATATATATATATATATAATTTTATTGGGTTATTTTACGACGCTGTATTAACATCTAAGGTTATTTAGCGTCTGAATGAAATGAAGGTGATAATGCGTGTGAAATGAGTCCGGGGTCCAGCACCGAAAGTTATCCAGCATTTGCTCGTATTGGGTTGAGGGAAAACCCCGGAAAAAACCTCAACCAGGTAACTTGCCCCGACCGGGATTCGAACCCGGGCCACCTGGTTTCGCGGCCAGACGCGTTTATTATGTCCCGTGACCCGAATATTCTACGAAATGGAAATATAAAAATTTGAGATTTATCTTTCGAAGAGGTGGAAAAATCAAATATCTTGGAGCAACAGTAACAAATATAAATGACACTCGGAAGGAAATTAAACGCAGAATAAATATGGGAAATGCCTGTTATTATTCGGTTGAGAAGCTTTTGTCATCTAGTCTGCTGTCAAAAAATCTGAAAGTTAGAATTTATAAAACAGTTATATTACCGGTTGTTCTGTATGGTTGTGAAACTTGGACTCTCACTTTGAGAGAGGAACAGAGATTAAGGGTGTTTGAGAATAAGGTTCTTAGGAAAATATTTGGGGCTAAAAAGGGATGAAGTTACAGGAGAATAGAGAAAGTTACACAATGCAGAACTGCACGCATTGTATTCTTCACCTGACATAGTTAGGAACATTAAATCCAGACGTATGAGATGGGCATGGCATGTAGCACGTATGTGTGAATCCAGAAATGCATATAGAGTGTTAGTTGGGAGGCCGGAGGAAAAATACCTTTGGGGAGGCCGAGACGTAGATGGGAGGATAATATTAAAATGGATTTGAGGGAGGTGAGATATGATGATAGAGACTGGATTAATCATGCACAGGATAGGGACCAATGACAGGCTTATGTGAGGGCGGCAATGAACCTGCGGGTTCCTTAAAAGCTATTTGTAAGTAAGTATATATATATATATATATATATATATATATATATATATATATATATATATATATGTGTGTGTGTGTGTGTATGTGTGTGTTTTCAATAACATATTTTCTCTCATTTCAGTGTTTATGCTTACATATTCACAAAACTTAACAGCAGTTTCAGACATATAAAGCGCGATTTTGACAATAGAAATCAAAAGTTTCAAAATAAACTGTCTCTCTAAAGTCATAGTGGAGTTTCTGAGGACTATATATATTTTTTAAATGAATGGAGGTAGAAATGTAATATTGATGTCAGATGAAAATAAAACTCTTGAGGGCCGTATTCATAGACATTTTTAGTGCGGGCTTCCGGTGGATGATCAGCGTTTTTCGTATTCATAAACCAGTGTTAGCGATAGTATATGATTTGAATTTTGTACTAGTACCCAGTGGATAGCCGGGGCTAGCTTAGTACGCTCTTAGCGCGTGCTGCGAAATGTCTATGAATAGCACCCTCAAAGTTTTTCGTCTCTAGGTTTGATGCACTTAAGAAAACAAAATGAACAATCGAACAAATGCAATAATTTTCATTGTTACAATTAATTATACAAGTTGGATGGCCAAAAAAAAAAAAAGTGCAATGCGTTTTGTGGCTGGCAAAATTTGAATCTGTGACTCGTGTACGACATGAATTTCATCGCGTATTTAGCAAAGAAGCATCACACGAGAACAACATTCGTCTATGGAATAGACAGTTTAAAGAGACTGGAAGCCTACTGAAGAAAAAGCATACTGGAAGACCATCGACAAATAAGTCGTCTAGAATCAAACCGCACTAATCCCATATTCCATAATTTGGAGAAAAAGTATGTTTACATGCAGAATTTTTCAGGGAACATGTTAAACTGCTCTTTTGAAGTTAAAGTGGAATTTATCTGCCCTGATCTAGAGAGTAAAATCACCGTTTGGAGTCTAAGTGCACTAGCACATAGTCGCGACGCTGTTATTCCCTGCGTGACTCCTCCTCTTTGCTTACGTTTTAGGAAGTCAAGGCTCTATAAAGGCTAGGTAGGTAGTATCGTTCGCCATTTTTGTTCTTTCGTTGCCGAGCTACCAGACGAGGGATGTATTTGCCACACGGTTAAATATTATCATGTCGTAGCTCCTATGATAATAAATCAAACGCACTGTAATTCAGCAAATAAATGAGCGGCAAATAATGTCCTCGTGTGCTTTCTGCGAACGCCAACGAAAGAGCCAAAATGGCGGGAAATTATATATTAAGTATTTATCCAGCCTTAGGAAGTGCTTAACATCTTCATCAGTGAATCACAAGACGCACACATTTAAATGTAGCCGACCTGCAACGTGATTGGCTGCCGGAAATTAGAGCGACGGGACTATAGTTTTTCACCTTTTCTGATAAATCACATTTTTGGATAAAGTGCAATTTGATTCTGACTCAAGTTATGAAACGGTAGAAGCCATCCGGAGAGCATTTAATATTCAGATATATGCTTCCAAAATTCGAATTAAGTGTGAATTTTATCGTTCCGACGCTGTTATTTCCGGCGTGACTCCGCCTCTTTGCTTACGTCTTAGGAAGTGAAGGCTCTATAAAGTTTATGTAGGTAATATCCTTCGCCATTTTTGTTCTTACGTTGCCGAACTACCATACGAGGAATCTATTTGCCACACCGTTAAACATTATCATGTCGTATCTCCTATGATAATAAATCAAACGCAATGTAATTCAGCAAATAATTGAGCGGCAAATAACGTCTTCGTGTGCTTTCTGCGAACGCCAAAGAAAGAGCTAAAATGGCGGGCGATTATATTAAGTATTTATCGAGCCTTAAGAAATGAATCAGCGAATCACAAGACGCACACGTTTAAATGTAGCCGACCTGCAACGCGATTGGCTGCCGGAAATTAGAGCGACGGGACTATAGCATGTGTTTAAATGGAATTTCAAAATATAAACATTTATTCGAATTGCCGAATAATTCGAATTATCCACTATTTCTACTGTATTGAAATGTATGTAAATTTTCGTTTCCTCTTCCCAGGACTCGAACCTGTATATACTGAATTAGCAGTCTGATAAGTGAAGACAGACTGATATCAGATTAATTTAACTTATGTTCTGGAGTCACATTCTTGAAGCAACACAAGTACTTTTTCCTGTCTCGCAATTTTAAAGAGTAGCTTACCAACAATAACGAAGATAAGAGATTATAACACAAAAACATGTTATCGCGTTTATCAGATCACGTAACAGGGCATGGCACTCACGTACTTCGCACTGGGAGTGATTCCGGGGAACAGATAGTGGGTGGGAAGATTGCTGCAGTCAAGTTGTTAACAGTTTTATCATGCTGCATGTCCATGTTACTGGGCATTCCTCACATGAAGTCATAAAACTGATAAACTTTCTCTGAAAGTTTGTGATGTCATGAGCATATTTATCAGGTTGTTAATGCATCTTGATTATTTCCATTTACCGTAATGCGATTCCTACAATGATAACTTCTTGCACATTTCAAGTACAAATAAAGGTCTATGCATTAATTGCACAGTGTGGGCACAATATAATGTAGAAAAACCGCAATGCGACACCCGACTCTCGGCCGAGTCACTCTGAGACTCCGGGTAACGCACAATGCGCAGTATCAGTAATTCGACACAACAAAAACTATTAATGTAAAATATTACTAAACATAATAAATTTTATGCTCGACCATGCCGAAATGTAATAATTATACACCTGGTAGCAGACCTTTAGTGCATGTCATTAAAGTACACCTACTCATTAAAGGCCAGGTCTTTCAGCCAATGACAGGTCAGCTTTCTACCGTTATAAAACCGCAAGTATCGATTATTCTCGGATATGCAATCGAAATAGAATTAGCGAAAAGTCACGGAGGCTGGAAATCCAATACTGTCGCAGAAGGTTATGTTCTGTTACTATAATAATTAGCGTTAATTCTAAATAATATTCAAATAAATTCAATTTGTCATCTCGTTTTTCAATTCTAAATCAATTTCCAGGTTATATCAAAATTAGTTCGTGTTATTCTCTACATTATATCAAGGTCAATGACATTATTGTTCCTCGGAAAAAATCAATACTTTCGCGTCTGCGCACATCTCACAATTTACGAGCTATGCACAAGGTCACTTCCACTCTTCAGTCAGATACGACTAAAATGAATACTTCTGAATAATTTCAAGTTAAAAATATGGTCGAGCATAAAAAGTTGTATGAAACTTGCCTATAATGGTACTTAAGACGCTCGTATGAAAATTATGAAACGAGCTTGCGCTCGTTTCATAAACAAACACACTCGCGTCTTAATTACTATAATTATAGGCTCATTGCATAATGTACTAATAATACATAATTTGGTTACCCAGATTATGAAAGGAGATGCTGAAGCTATCTGCCGTCTTGTTCGAAATATTTGTCGCATTTAAAAAGTGACATATCACTGGCAGTATTTTTCGATGAGAAATGGAGGCGATGTTTTCCCAAATGTTTATTAATTTTGTACATTTCCTTTAGAAAGTTCCTTACAGATAGAAGTCACAAGAGGTTAGGTCTGGAGATAGATTTCTATATTTCTATTATATCCTCGAATACTGTATGAATTTCGAATTTCATCCATAGAATAGTGGGCAGGAGGTGCTATTGAAGAATCCTTTAAGAAAGAAATAAAAAGCGCTCTCTTCCTCCAAGAGGATTCTGTGGCAGCACTTTTATTATTCTGTGAACGAAATTCATAAAATCTTTGAGGATGGAATTATCAATAGGATTATGCGATTTCCTGGATCCTTGATAATGGGATTTATTCATGGATAAAATTATTAATATAAAACTGGAATTAGTTCTCATTTCTTCTCCATTTTTTTATATCTTTTCTTCCTGACTTTTACAGCACTCGGAAAAAAATATTCTCCATTCTCCTGTAACCCAACACATTAAGAAAATGCCTACAACAGAAAAATTTAAAGGGGTAGTTATTAAAATGTTACAGTAAACATACTTACTTACAAATGGCGTTTAAGGAACCGGCAGGTTCATTGCCGCCCACCATCGGTCCCTATCCTGTGCAAGATTAACCCAGCCTCTATCATCATATCCCACCTCCCTCAAATCCATTTTAATATTATTCTCCCATCTACGTCTCGGCCTCCCCAAAGGTCTTTTTCCCTCCGGTCTCCCAACTAACACTATATGCATTTCTGGATTCGCCCAAACGTGCTACATGCCCTGCCCATCTCAAACGTTTGGATTTAATGTTCCTAATTATGTCAGGTGAAGAATACAATACGTGCAGTTCTGCGTTGTGTAACTTTCTCCATTCTCGTGTAACTTCATCCCTCTTAGCCCCAAATATTTTCCTAAGAGCCTTATTCTCAAATACCCTTAAACTCTGTTCCTCTCGTTACAGGAAACATGCTGTTATTTATTACAGGAGTATTTAAATGGGAACTAAATTTAGGGATGGTGTTTCTGCATGTTCATTGTCTGGAATATGAAGGATTACATCACTAGAATCTGTGCCCCAAATCACGTATGACCAGAGGATGCAATAAATGGAATATGATTATTATTTTAAGTCATCTTGCAGAATGTCAATATATGTATAGTTCATTGTAAATAGTTATTATTCTCAGTCATATTATAATTCATTGCACTCGTTAATATGTATAGTTTTAATATTATAATTTTAAGATTTTATGTAACTTCAAGAATTTGACATGGTCAAAAACTTCTATACAAGTATTTAGTAGTATTTATTTATTTAACCTGGTAGAGATAAAGCCGTCAGGCCTTCTCTGCCCCTCTACCAGGGTCTACTGACAACTAATAAATGAATACTGAATTCGAAAAAATCTCCGGAAGAAACACAAGTAGATAAAGGTTTGTCTATAATAGTAATAATAATAATAATAATAATAATAATACAGGGTTTATCACGTACGATGTAATCACCTGCCCACATCTCCCAGGGCACGTCTACCGCATACGCCTAGTACAGTTGCCGCGTCACGGACCGGCTTGTCTCCCCCGAGTTGTGCGTAAACTAAGAAGTAATGTGACTTACCTTTAGTTACAGAAAGTGCCAAAATGACGTCCCTCTGCTGCTAGAGAAGCCGGCACCTTTTGAACACGTTATTAAACACTTGACGAATTTCGGCTGCCGAAATTGTTGAAATCACAATCATTGAAATGCTGAACGGGGCAACGATTTTCTCAGACCTTTTTCTAAGGCCGTTCCTATCTCGTCTAATTTTTCCTCTATTAAAACACTTGGGTTTCTAGTTTTCTTTATGTTTAACACGGATACATTCTCTTTAAATTTTTTTAGTAATCTGCACTTCGCCGATTTATTGGGAACACATACGCCGGGAAATTTCTATGTAAAAGCAAGTTAATATTCCACATACGACTCTGTTCTTGCATAGTTTAAACAAACACTCGTTGCTCTCTAGTGTATAACATAATAAGGATGGACCAACGTGTACTCAATCACACAGCAAACAAAATTGAACCAGACTGAATAATATGTACTGTTTACAGCAAAGGCGCCTGCAAGACTAACCTTGTTACGAGAAAAGGCCGGTTTACAATAAGCCGGGAACTGAAACGACAACGAGAACGAGAACGGAAATAATGTTAAAATAAGTGTATTTAAATGCATTTATTTTAACAATAATTTCCGTTCTCGTTGTCGTTTCCATTCCCGGTTTATTGTGAACCAGCCTAAAGGGGGACGCCGCCAGCTGCTCAATCGGCGAGGACGCAAGAAACCCGTTATAACAAATAAAGTAAAATTGATATTTGGTATCTCCGTAGTTATGACAATTTATTTTGTTCACAATGTTCTTTCCTTATTACAGATGTTTACAGGCCATGAAATGCCTTCCTTTAATTTAATTAATTTTTTTTTTCACGTAGCGTTTTTTTAATTTCATTTCGAGAGCCGGTTCAGTCCTTGGATACACAGCATCCTAATGACTTATTGTGTCTGTCATAGTTTCAATTTTGTTTCCTAAATTATTTGCCAAAGGCCATAAAGGCCTATGCGATCTCACGAGACACTGTTCTGAAGATGTATCTGTTCGCATGGAAAAAAACTGGCGGATGGTGAAACAGCTGACCAGTTATCCTACCAAGAACCTATGAGTGAAAGATTCTACGAGTTTACTTGCCTTCCAAAGACATAACCGTTGATAATGACATCACGAAGAAATAATAATAATAATAATAATAATAATAATAATAATAATAATAATAATAATAATAATAATAATAACAATAATAATAACAATAATAATAACCTGTTATAACTTACAGTTGTAAATTTCTATATTTGTACAAGTCATGGTGTAGGTACTGGTCAGAGCTTCTGGTTACAGTTCATGAGATCCCGGGTTCGTTTCCCGGTTAGAGCATAGGAATTTTTCCTTAAAGGGAATTATTCCTGTGTTCGTCTATGGTCTGGAATTTAGGTTAAGTTTAGATTTAAGACTTCTCCTGGGACCTCGTAACCATGATCATCCTATCATAATATCATCGGGGTAATGTAACTCCGCCTTCCAGGCGCCCCAACCTCAGAAGTGAATTACACCTAAACCATTGTCAGAAGAAGACCAGAAATATACAAAAAAAAAAAAAAAAAGGTGGCATTGAAAAACAACAACAAAGTCCACAGCTGTGGTTTAAAAAAACAATGACGACAACAACAACGAAGTTCACCGCTGTAGTTTAACGGTTAGCATGCCTGACTGTGAAACGAGTGGGCCCGGGTTCAAATCCTGGTTAGGACAAGTAACCTTGTTGAGGTTTTTCTGGGGTTTTCCTTCAACTCATTAAGAACAAATGCTGGGTAAATTTCGTGCTGGATCCTGGACTCAATTCGCCAGCATTATCACCTTCATCTCACTCAGACGCTAGATAACCATCGCAGTTGATATAGCGTCCTAAAATAACTAATTTAAAATAAAAACACAACCAAAAAACCACAACAGACCGAGGAAGGTGGCTCAGTGGTAAGACACTGGACTCGCATTCGGGAGGTCGCGTGTTCAAACCCCGGCTAATCTGGCTGAGATTTTTCATGGTTTCCCTCAGTCACGAAGGCAAATACCGAATTGGAAATTTACATACAATGATTCATCACTGCCTTAATCACCATTATCATAATCATTAAAAATTGAGATAAGTTAAAATGAATAAAGTCATATGCAACATTATGACAATAGAAACAGAACCACAACAATAGTCCATTGTCTACTGATATACCCAAAGTTCATACATACGCTATATGACCTAGATATTAAACCTAATAACTACGGTTCGGATAAAGTAACTGTATCAAAATAGGCATCCTTGCTCCCTGCGTTGTGTTTACAAACATCAACTGCTGGGAAGAGCGCTACCCACCCCCTAGTTGCTAGCTGAAACATCAGCCCTAGTTAATGTTTGTAAACAAAACGCACAGACTGATTCAGTTACTTTATCCGAATCGTATTAAATAATAATAATAACAACAACAACAACAACAACAACAACAATAATAATAATAATAATAATAATAATAATAATAATAATCAGCGCTTTTTTCAGCCGGAACGCGTTCCGGTAAACTTTTTGCCATTACAAATGCCAATGAGCTATATTTTATAAGCGAAATTGAAAATTAAAATTGCCGCCACTGCCGAGTCAAAGAGTTTACATTTTCTCATTATTATCGTTGGTGCAAAAGTAACTCATGCAATCTAGTGCTGCCATCTTCCGTTATTGATCCTGAAACTATAGCTCGAAATCGCAAAATTCCCGTTATGCTTAAAATCGATGAGCTCCGTTTGGAACTTATTGTAATATAAGGTACATAGGCCTAATATTTTTAAACCTACGTTTTTGTTGTATAATGTGATCGAGTAATAGAGTTCCGGTAAACTTTTTTCCAGAAAAAAACCACTGATAATAATAATAATAATAATAATAATAATAATAATAATAATAATAATAATAATAATAATAATACCAATGTTAACGGCACACACTTATGAAGTCATAAACTTTAACTCACCTCCATAGACTGAGATATCTTAAGTTGTGACGCTTCTGTGTGACAACAGGTGTTGTTCCCATTCTCTGCAAGCACAGTGTGGGCGAACATTTTACGGTGGACTCGCTTGAACTCATCCATTAGCTGGAACAGAACAAAACATACCATTAAAGTCAACATTTGCATAGTTTCCAATATCTTCTGAGATAAGGACACCTATAACGCAACTTCGGACGACATAAATGTAGGGAATTAATACGAGAGTAACAACACAACTATGTACGGGAAATTATTGGGGGAAAAAATTCGACGGTGATAAATCGCCTAATTATCCCATATTAACATGAAGAGAACAACGCAACGATAACACAAAATAGCCTATGAGTACCCACTTTTTGTTAAATGTCTGCAGACGAAATCAATCGCTTCTTAGTTGCTCATAACAAAAAAGAAGTAAAGTCAACCCCATGATAGGCCAAATCGGCCCAAAATGTGGCGAGAAGTTAAGGCTCCCACTTTTACAGACAATCGGCATTAATGGCAGTAGGGATGTCATTTCTATGTGCTCGCTGCCTTTACCCCCAAGGAAATACCCCTGGTACTCATTTGTGTTAAGAGGTTGAGTAAGGCCATAGTGCGGATGGAAGGATTAGATCAACGATGAAAACCTATGCCCACATCTGGAATCGAGTCCAGCTTTGTAGCGTTACACTTTAACCGCGACTAAATATAAAGAGAAAGTAACGATGTAAAAATAACTTTTCGCGTTTGAGATACTATTTTTTATCATTTCTGGCAATGAAAAGTCGTTTTCGACGTATTATATCCGTCTGCGAAGAGCAATTTCACTAAAACTGTTGCACATATTTTATTCATATTCGGTATCTAAGAGCCATTTTGTCCTGAAATGATTCACATGAAATGCAACAATTTTTAGTAAGCAATCGGCGTTTATCCGAAATGACGGATCCGAGTGAGCGCAAGAAACAGTATAAGTGCAACGATTTTCAAGTCAATATATTTCGTAAATGAGAAAAAGGCGAAACGAACGACTATCACCACGTTTCTTAACAAACTAAAATTAGCTTAAATATGCATTGTCATTAAATTCAAGCACTACGGCTTGGGACGGTTCCCTTGTCAGATGTTTTCAGTATGTTAGCTTCGTGGCTTATTGATACTCCTTCGTATTTTCGAACTTATGGAAATTTCTATTTAGTGTTTTAATTTTTATTTTAGTTTCTTTGAATAATTATAATGGACATACAATGATTTAGGACCTGATTACTGTAATTTATCGCGCTGAAGTTGGCAACGCTGCTCTATTCTATCGTTGGCGTATCAAAGAATTTAAGATCACCGATTCAGAGCATTGACCGAATATAACAATGGGTCTTTCTATTGCTAGATTCGGATTACTGATTCTTATCTATGTTTTCTTTTTCGTATGTTCTTGAAGGGCTTTCATCAGCTGCTAAATTCTTTAGATAAAGGCTTAGAAGAATGTTACTTTCAAGCTCCTGGAAATCCCTCTACAAACTATGTTCAAAATAGAAATGTTATGCAGTACTGTACCGGTATTCATTTATTAACTGCAAATGAAATTATTCACAATAATTCTTAACGTACCTGCTCATGTTGTTGACGCTTTTCTCCGTCGATTGCTTTAAGAATATCTTTTTTCCTCTCTGTTTCTCTGTAACCTTCATTTTCGCGCCGCTATAAAGAGAAAATATACATCTATATAATCTGTATAGAAAAGGAAAATCAATATCCCGAATTTAAAAGAAAACTTACAAATTAAACCAAACCCTTTAACTCTATTAAATATCGAGTATAATCTAAATTTAACAGAAGAAATACTGTAATCACAAGTAAGCACTGAACTAATGAAACAAATTGTCTTTAGAGACAATTAATATTAGGTACCCTCCAAAAAACTGGCTTCATTTATACACCGAAGGATCCTTGATCTCCAGAGAACAAGGTGCCGGTGCACGTGTTACGTGCTGTCTCTTCTCACTTTATAGATTTTTTTTTTATTTTAATAGGTTATTTTACGACGCTTTATCAACATCTTACAGTAGGTTATTTAGCGTCTGAGTGAGATGAAGGTGATAATGCCGGTGAAATGAGTCCGGGGTCCAACACCGAAAGTTACCCAGCATTTGCTCACATTGAGTTGAGGGAAAACCCCGGAAAAAACCTCAACCAGGTAACTTGTCCCGATCGGGAATCGAACCCAGGCCACCTGGTTTCGCGGCCAGCCGCGCTAACTGTTACTCCACAGGTATGGATCCACTTTATAGATCTCTTGGATATGGAACAACAAGTTTTGATGGAGAAATCATTGCAATAAGTTAAAGTCTCAGGAATCTTCTATGCCAAATCAATAAATTTAAGAATGCAGTTATAATGTCAGACTCCAAAGCAGCAATTCTATCAATAGTCTCTAAACACACACCTTCATCTCAAACAGCAGAAATAACTAAAATGCTCTCTCAATATCACTGAATAAAAGAATTGTATTCCAATGGATACCATCCCATTGTGGAATCCTGGGAAACGAGAATGCGGATGCTTTAGCAAAGAAGGGCAGCACTGCTACTTACAGACCTGTTACTAAATTTACTTATTACTCTTTGAAAAGATTTATTAAATCTACATACTTAGACTTCGACAAACAAAATTTGATAACACAATCCCAAGGGAAAAAATGGAACTCTCTGCATCAAAATCCACAGTTAATTCCCGATTTACCACGAAAATCGTCTGTAGCTGCATTTAGATTGGCAACAGGCCATGATTGTTTGGCCAAACACCTGCATAGAATTGGAATATATCAGTCCCCTAACTGCCCATTGTGCAACTCAAACCAAGAAATGGATTCGGAACACCTGAAAATCTGTGCTTCTGTGGCTGACCATGATAATATCTTTGAAAAATATTGGAGTGCAAGAGGTCAAATGACTTTATTGTCAAACGCCTGGCATTAGAAAACAACAACAACATAATCTGTATAGATTATAGGTGCACATGATTCTGTTGTTGTTTGGTTGTTAACACCCCCCAGATAAGATCAATTAACATTTTCCTTATCTTCGCTAGTCTGGGGATGAGAGGAAAGAGCATTATCAAGGCGAAAGCAACGACTAGCAGAATTCACTTTCGATATAAGTGGAAAGTAGCCGCTAAATTTCACATGGAATCTACTTATTCACGAACAGCGTTCTTTTACGTAGGCACTTTGTTTAAATTCTAAAGCAGTACAGATTTCTATGGAGTCTCAGACAAGTTTCTTTACTCTTCCCGGAATGTCTTGTATTCAGTCTTATTCCGTTGCGATCCCCAGTCTAATTCCCCCCACAATCTTTGTCTCATATAAAATAGTAATGCATGAATATTTTTAAATTGTGTGTTTTATATCTTGTCTCTGTACCTGTATATTTTTCTTTTTTTGTATATTTTGTATTTATACCGGTACTTTTATTTATAATTTCCTCATTCATTTTTCTTAACCGCATTAGATTTTTGTATTTGTATCAAGCAGTCATTCGTGAGGAGATTGATAGCTTTGTGCACACGGCCTAATGGCCTTAATTTTACCAAATACCTTACTATAATAATACCGGACAGCTGTATACTAGCAGCATTGACGTGAGTGCGAAATATCGCGGACTTGACATCTAGCGGAGCGGCATGGAATTACGTCCACAATACAAATATTAACATAGCGGAAATCTGACTATTGTTTAAAACGTGAGGTACTAATGTGGAATAATATATGAGACACTTAAGAAATGTTCAATAGTACCGTATTTAATGTAACATTATTTTATATCAACGCTGCATATTATGAGAAATATTGCATGCTTCATATTATTTTCCGTAATTAATTGTTGCGTAAGTTTTCTTTGCTTTAGTGGGACAAAATTAATATCTGACATTAAGAACGAATTTACAATAACGCTTTATATACCCATTGCTGCCAACTGCAAAGATAAAAATGGTAGTAATCTGATGCTTGTAATAATTAGTAAAGGCATGTGGACAACAATGAAACTTAATTTGCTAAACCTTAAAATTTCCAATATATTTTAACTTCTACTCATTTATTAGGCCTAAATAAAAATCGAAAGTACGATTTGGAAGAATTTGTAATGCTGTAATTGTAGCAATTATAAACAGCACATATACACCCCGATATTTTAACGCAGCACTAAGTAATAAAACTATTAGCTAGCCCAGCAACAATATACATTGCGATTGATTACAGCTTGTTTCGCGAGTATCTCCACACCGGCCGCCTAGGTAGCAGCACCAGCGTCGTTCGCGCGAAAAACTGCTAGCTATCCGGTATTATTATAGTAAGGTATTGATTTTACTACATTAAATAAACAAATGAATACATAAAGTAAACAGGTGAGTACATAAAATAAATATACAAATGAATACGTAAATAAACAAATAATAATAATAATAATAATAATAATAATAATAATAATAATAATAATATTTAATATTAAAAAGAATGCAGGAAAACTTCTTTTATAATTTTTACACTTTACGTTTTTCTCTACAGTCGGGGCAAAGTTTTTATATCATACTTTCCATGTTAGTTTATTTCGGTTATACGTTTTTCACACTTACACGATAGTATTTTAAACTCCAGGACATATGAAACGTCGTTTATACATTACATTTGACATAAATTCTTCTCGAAGTTAGGTTTACCGTGAAAAATGTAAGAAAGCAACAATACAGTATGTGTTCACTGTTAAAACACGACCCAGTTTGAAATTCGTGGAAATTGGAAGTTGCCCATGCTTTCCTCCACCAGTCTTGGGTTCTTTAACGACGCTGTTACTGCTTTAGAAACAGTGAAACGTTTTGTAACACACCATAATATAACTGAACAAATTATGGAACAATTTTATTATCACAATTTAAAGGCATGGTTTCTTCCTTACGAGCAAGTAGTTCAAGATAACAGACCTTCTGTAAAATAATCACATGTCATTAAATGAAGATCACACTGGAAGAATAAAGTACGTCAATGTCATAAATGTTCTGTATTTAAGTCTGAATTGTAATTATCAGCTAGCTTAGGCTCTAAGCAGCTAAGATTTCCTACAAATAATTTTACATTCTTCAAGAATGTGTTATAAATTTGAGTACTGTAATATAGACTCAAAGATGAAGATGGCGGAACTGTTAAGTTCTAAATTTCTCTTGTGAAAATGTTACTAAAATGACATGTTCTCTCCATAGGGCCTTCAAATACTATTTCAGCTATACTTGATGCATTTTTGTTCAGACGCCCACAGAAATGTATCAATGAAGTTTTACTGTAACAGGCCTACCAATTACCTTGGACCTCCTCTGCAATTCCTGGCTGATGGCACTGGACAGACTACTGCCTGCACTGCTGCTGCTCACACTCACAAAAGAGCCGCTGGACGGGCTCTTCGCTAGGGGACCGTGCTGCTTCGACTCCTGGACATGCAACAAATTCCAGAAACTAAAATCTATTTCAGTACCAACAGACTATTATCACGTTCAGGAACAACTAACGGCTGTAGCGTTAAATGACAATTGAATAATAATCATGATATAGTCCAATAACTGCCATAGAATCTAGTAACGAACGATCTATGATCAGGGTGACCAGACGTCCCTATTTTGCTTTGTCCCAGTGTGTCGAAAAAAGTTTCTTCGGACGCAAAAATGTTCCGACTTTTTAATCGTTCACTTCATTACGAGGGTAGCTGAATTTGCACCGAATTTACACATACAGGGTGATTAATGAGGATTTACCGTCCTTTACGGAGCTTATTTCTGAAGACATTTTGAGCAAAAAAATGTCATATAAACATAGCTCCTATTCTCAATATTTTCAGAGTTACACTAATTTAAAGTTGCTTGTAAAATACGTTTTTTCTTTAATTTGAAGGTAAAATAATAATATAAATAGAGAATGAACAATTCAGAAGTATCATTTCTTTAATCGGCAAGTATTACGAATATATTATTATGAAGTACTGAAGTACACATGGTATTTCCGTGCAGATATTCTGCGTCATCGTATGATGAAAGATGAGTAGAATGGAGAAAAATTCTCTCCGGCACCGGGATTTGAACCCGGGTTTTCAACTCTACGTGCTGACACTCTATCCACTAAGCCACACCGGATTCCCATCCCGATGTCGGATCGAATCTTCTCAGTTTAAGTTCCACCTCTTGGGTTCCCTCTAATGCCCTACCCTCATGCACTGCGTCATAGATGTGTGACAGTGGCACAATGTACACACATGTGCAGAGGTGCACTCGTTAAAAGTGACTAAGTGGCCGGGATCCGACGGAATAAGCGCCGCCGTCTTAAATCACTAAGTGATTATTTTTCGCATATAATACATTATTATGATGTACCGAAGTACATATGATATTTCCGTGCAGATATTCTGCGTCATCATATGATGAAAGATGAGTTGTTTTTTTTTAATGCCTGCCACATTTACAATCTGTCTTACTTACTTATTGGCTTTTAAGGAACCGACGTTCATTGCCGCCCTCACATAAGCCCGCCATTGATCCCTATCCTGAGCAAGATTAATCCAGTCTCTAACATCATATCCCACCTCCCTCAAATCCATTTTAATATTATCTTCCCAAAAGTCTTTTTCCCGCCGGCCTCCCAACTAACACTCTATATGCATTTCTGGATTCGCCGTACGTGCTACATGCCCTGCCCATCTCAAGCGTCTGGATTTAATGTTCCTAATTATGTCAGGTGAAGAATACAAGGCGTGCAGCTCTGCGTTGTAACTTTCTCCATTCTCCTGTAACTTCATCCCTCTTAGCCCCAAATATTTTCCTAAGAACCTTATTCTCAAACACCCTTAATCTCTGTTCCTCTCTCAAAGTGAGTCCAAGCTTCACAACCATATAGAACAACCGGTTTACAATCTGTCTACAATAGACAATAAGTAAATATTATAAAAGAATATGACATGAGTGGAGATGTTATCCCATGATAACATTCCAAAAGAAAAATAACAATATTTCAAATAGCTGTAGTAAAAATGAATGGAAGATCAAGAGCATTGGTCCTTTTAAGTCTTCTTATTGTTTGACTATTATCCAGTAAATTTAATGCATAATGATTAGGATGTTGGTATTTTTTACTGAACTTAAAGATTTCTTCTTTCACAGTTTAAATATTGAGGTCACGATGATGACATCATTACGGACATACCATGATGCAGTGACAATGGAACGTAAAGTTTTGGACTGATACCTCTGCACTATTTCAATGTTTGAGTTGCTAGCAGTTCCCCACAGTTGAATGCCGAATGTCCAGATTGGTTTTAGTACGACTTTATAAACAAGAAGATGAAAGATGAGTGGAACGGATCTCGGCCACTATCGCTATATCCCGGCCAACCTCTCCCTATCTCAGCCAATCTCTCCCTCTCTATTTCGACTAACCTCTTTCTCTCTATCTCAGCCAACTTCTTCCTCTTTATCTCGGCCAATCTCTCCCACTCTATCTCGGCCAACCTCTCCCACTCTATCTCGGCCAACCTCTCCCACTCTATCTCGGCCAACCTCTCCCACTCTATCTCGGCCAATCTCTCCCACTCTATTCCGGCCAACGTCTCCCACTCTCTTCCGGCCAACGTCTCCCACTCTCTTCCGGTCAACGTCTCCCGCTCTATCTCCGCCATCCTCTCCCACTCTATCTCCGCCAACCTCTCCCACTCTATTCCGGCCAACGTCTTCCACTCTATCTCGGCCAACCTCTCCCACTCTATCTCGGCCAACCTCTCCCACTCTATCTCGGCCAATCAATCCCACTCTATCTCGGCCAATCTCTCTCACTCTATCTCGGCCAACCTCTCCCGCTCTAACTCGGCCAGCTTCTTCTGCTCTGTCTCGACCGACCTCTTCCGTTCTGATTCAGCAGCCAATCTCTCCCACTTTATCTCAGCTAATATTTCTCAGTCTGTCATATACGTTCCCCACTCAACGTACATAGTTCATCTATCCCCATCCCTTTTAGCACATACCATCAGAAAAAATATACACGTACACATACACACACAAACATACCCATTATAATTTTCAAATTCTTAATTTCCTTCTCAAATTACTTTTAATAGATAGAAGAGGGATTGTGCAGGTTGGATCTCAAGAAAACTTCAGATTCTGATTGCATTATCAGTCATCACATTACAGACCTATTTCTATCGATCCGTGGAATTAGCCAGAAACAAGGAATGCATATATTGAAGTGTTCGTATCCTGAGTGACGGCATACTAGATAAGGGTCAGCCGATACCAAATAATCATGATCAGTGCTATGTGACGGCAGTGATTTGTTTATCTTATCTCACCTCCTCAGTTCCTAATCTCTGGGTGCTCTGTGTCACAGCCGTGCCGTCGTCTACTTCCTCGCTCCGGTGGACTTCCACCACGACTGTCTTCGTCTCCAGCTGCTGTGAAACCATGCGGATTTCTGCTAGCTTGGCACCGTCTGCATTGCTTTTCTGTTCCGCATGCTGCCCGTTCATTCCAGGCGGACTCTCTCGCTCGCTGCTTCCTAGACTAAGTTCCTGTAACGACACACTTCAGTTATAGCTTAGACCTACTCTGTATGTATGTATGTATGTATGTATGTATGTATTTATTCACACTGCAAATGGGTATATACACGGTGGCAGTGGTAACTAATTACACTCAATAATGACAATTAGTAATAAACGCAACTAATAAAAAACAATAATTAATAATAGTAATAATAATATCGTCAACATACAGCAGAGTCCATATAGGTCAGTTCCTATCTGATGCTTTTCCAATTCACTGCGGGCTAAAGCAGGGAGATGCACTATCACCTTTACTTTTTAACTTCGCTCTAGAATATGCCATTAGGAAAGTCCAGGATAACAGAGAGGGTTTGGAATTGAACGGGTTACATCAGCTTCTTGTCTATGCGGATGACGTGAATATGTTAGGAGAAAACCCTCAAACGATTAGGGAAAACACGGAAATTTTACTTGAAGCAAGTAAAGCGATCGGTTTGGAAGTAAATCCCGAAAAGATAAAGTATATGATTATGTCTCGTGACGAGAATATTGTACGAAATGGAAATATAAAAATTGGAGATTTATCCTTCGAAGGGGGTGGAAAAATTCAAATATCTTGGAACAACAGTAACAAATATAAATGACACTTGGGAGGAAATTAAACGCAGAATAAATATGGGAAATGCCTGTTATTATTCGGTTGAGAAGCTCTTATCGTCCAGTCTTCTGTCAAAAAATCTGAAAGTTAGAATTTATAAAACAGTTATATTACCGGTTGTCCTGTATGGTTGTGAAACTTGGACTCTCACTCTGAGAGAGGAACATAGGTTAAGGGTGTTTGAGAATAAGGTGCTTAGGAAAATATTTGGGGCTAAGCGGGATGAAGTTACAGGAGAATGGAGAAAGTTACACAACGCAGAGCTGCACGCATTGTATTCTTCACCTGACATAATTAGGAACATTAAATCCAGACGTTTGAGATGGGCAGGACATGTAGCACGTATGGGCGAATCCAGAAATGCATATAGGGTGTTAGTTGGGAGACCGGAGGGAAAAAGACCTTTGGGGAGGCCGAGACGTAGATGGGAGGATAATATTAAAATGGATTTGAGGGAGGTGGGATATGATGATAGAGACTGGATTAATCTTGCACAGGATAGGGACCGATGGCGGGCTTATGTGAGGGCGGCAATGAACCTTCGGGTTCCTTAAAAGCCATTTGTAAGTAATAATAATAATAATAATAATAATAACAACAAGGAGCATCCTAAATTAAAATGAAGCATGGTCACTTATAATAACATTTAAAGTAAATCTAATTTGTATCTTAACCCTAAGCTCGAACTAAGACCCACGAGTCTGACAGGTTCATACCTGCACAATTACCTTTCGCCACTACACTTATTTCGCTGTCAACTCACTCACTGCACTGATTCTACTTGATTTCACTAACACTTCTAACCATTTCACTGTTCAAATACTTTGCACAGCCACTTCACTGACACCAACACTTCACTTACACAATAGACTTCAATGACACTACACACTTCACTGACACAACACACTTCCTTACTGATAGAACACTTCAAATAACAAGATATCAATTACACACTTTAAGTAGTGTGTATAATATACTACCGTCTATTAGTAAAGCTCTGAAGCCTATTTTTAAATACATTTTTGGTTGTTGGTAAAGCTTTTAGTAAGTCTGCAGGTAAAGCATTCCAGTCCCTGATAGTACGATTGAGAAAAGAAAACTTTCCAGTGTCCGTCCTCTGTCTTCTTTCCCTCAATTTATATGAGTGGTCGTTCCTAGAAGAGTAATTTGGCGGCTGCAACCTATTTTTTATTTCTCTCCAGGCAGGCTCACCTCTGTATGTTTTGAACAGTGCGCATAATCGAATTCGCATTCTCCGGTCCGTGAGTGTGTCACATTTTAATGGTGAATTATTACAACACTTGAGAGCCCGTTTTTGAGTAGCTGGTGTAGCTGTAGCTACTATGGCTTTTTATTAAGCGATTGAAATTCGATTTATGGCAGATTCTGTGAGATCTCTCCTGGAAATTCGGCTGCAGAACAGGTTTTTTCTGAATATTTTGATTTTTTCTGTCTTTTTGTTCCATATGCCTAATTGCTGTAATACTCTTTCCTGGTAGAGGCCGGCAAATCCGGTTTCTCAGAAATGTTCTTACAAATGTTACAGAAAATAACATCGTCTGATTTTTCGTATTATACTACTTAACCCAAGATGGTTGTTGAAAACTGAGACCCTTATGCACTACTTTTTCTTCCATTCACCGTTTAGCTTATCCTTTGTTTATCCTTGCAGCGATTTTGAACATGAGATATTAGTTTCACTGCCACTACTACAACACAATTTATCATTATATTTCCGCTCATTGCAGTTTTATTTTGGACAGTTTTCTTTATTAAGGATATATCCATTATCAATAGTTACATCGCAATCACTGATCAGGTATATACTCGCGACGACGATCATCACAAGAAACGATCACAAACTGAATTATGATAACGGTTACTTTCAAATTTCCTAACAAATTTAATTTTTTATGAAAAATGTTGAATGTTAATAATAATTTGTTAACTGATATTAGGCAAAAATATAATCGATTTTTTATTTTATTGGGTTATTTTACGACCCTGTATCAACATCTAGGTTATTTGGCTTCTGAATGAAATGGTGATAATGCCGGTGAAATGAGTCCGGGGTCCAGCACCGAAAGTTACCCAGCATTTGCTCGTATTGGGTTGAGGGAAAACCCCGGAAAAAACCTCAACCAGGTAACTTGCCCCGACTGGGATTCGAACCTGGGCCACCTGGTTTCGCGGCCAGACGCGCTCACAGTTACTCCACAAGTGTGGACAATATAATCGAGTACACCGTTAATTACGTACAGTGAAACCTGCCTTTGCGGTCACTTCATTTAAATGGCCACCTGGCCAAAAGGCCAATTTTCTCTGGAACCAATTGGATTTGCCATAAGATTAATACAAATTGTCTCTTTATTTAGCGGCCACCTCATGCTTCGGCCAGCGGCCGGGGTCTGTTTGAATTGGAACCTGACTATAACAGTCACTGTCCAACAAAAAATATTTTCACGAATACTGTCCGACCTATTTTTTCGATGGTTAGAGGACAGAGAGCAATATCACGAGTACAATAGCTAAGTGTACAACAGTACACCCTCCATATCTTGAGGTTAGTTGGTTACTGTTTTATGACTCTTTTGTCACTTTCCACTCCGACCCTGCACAGCTATAAACTCTTACTCGTTTTTAAAGGATTGAAACACCGGACGTTTTCTATCGAAAATGTCACAGTATGTTTAGGTCAGCAGTTAACGATTCGAATTTTTTTTCTCCTCTTTCCATCTTTTTCTGTTTGGACCAGCTTTTACGAATTTTTCTTCTTTTCATTCAGTTGATTCAGAGGAACTGTGACGTTAGTTTGAGAGAGAAATCATGTCTAACAATAAATCCAGAGTGGTACTAAGTTTAGAGGTGAGACGAAAAATGATTGAAGAAAGTGAGAAGGGAACATCTGCGAAAAAAATTGCAGAAATATTCAAATGTGGAAGGACACAAATACACTATATAATTAAGATTAAATATTAAAAGAATGGGAGGAAAATATGCATGGTGGCCAAAAAAGAAGAGTGAATCTGTGTTTAGTAATGTGAATGATTTCGTTTACGAATGATTCAAGTGTGCGAGGGCGAAGAAATTGAGTTTTGAAAAGGCTAGTTGCAAGAATGGAAGAGGCTGACATTAATATGCACAATTGTTGTACGCGTACAGTACTAAAAAGTCAATGAAATTCAGTACTTTCATGCTGATTCATAAAAAACCGCAACCTTAATCAAGCGGCCACCTGATAAAACGGCCATTTTACAAGGTAACTTCAGATGGCCGCTTTAGACAGGTTTCACTGTATTATTATTTCCGCCCGGTACTATTTATGACCGCTACGGTTCGATGGCAATAGTTGATAGGTTCGAAGTGAACTGAAAAAATGTGGATCATAGACAAAGAAGTGGAATAATCATTACATCATGTGAGGGGATTCATCTAAGTAAAAGAAAGGGAGGAGGCATTGTGAGTTGCGTCACTAACATGTTCATTGCGATATTGGATTTCAATATCCATTTTTGACTAGTCCTAGTTCATCTTTGAAACAAATTAATTATTATTTTCAAGATGATGAATCTCTCTTCAAGTTATTTGGAGGGACGAGACCCCTCTGTTAATTTTATTGGGGACGACGCCCCTGGGTTTATAAGTTGAGGAGGCAGAAAATGCCTTGTCTCCTCAAAGTCTGCGCCTATGAGCAAGTCGACAACGTCTGACGTTGCCAGACTTTTCTATCTATATAGAGATATATTGTAGAAAATACACTGGGTGTTCATTTCAAAGTGTGTCATGACGTCACTGTTGATGAGTCAGGGATTTGAAGCGAGATTCAGCTTTTGTGTCAGAGAAGTTGCCTATTAATCAAGGCGTTCAATCTGAACTTGAGAACGTGTACGGTATAACTTGAACGTCGTTGCAACAGATGGCGGTCTGTACGGTCTGTGTGCTACCATAACCTCTTTCGAACTGTGTTTTTCGCGGTCAAGTCGTACGCAGGGTATTTGTTATCATCAGTTGCGTACGGCAACATTCCACAATACAAATCAAATGCTCCGTGTTCATGTTGACAGTCGAAGTTAATGTCAACAAATACGTAAGTAATCGTCTTAACCCTCTCCCCATATCCCGACAGTAAGAAAAAACTCACCTCAGTACATGTTTCGAAACAGTTCACATTCCTGCCACTACCGGAGTTACCGTACGTATCGGTAAGTACTCTTCTGAATGAACGCCGTACTTGCTAGGCAACTTCTCTGGCAGATAAGTAATACACCTCTGCGGAAGTGTAGGAAGATTGAATTCTCTAGGCTCATCGACTAGCCACGTGACGGCATACAGCGAGCCATAACACACTTTGAACTGAACATCCAGTATAAAGAGTGCAAATGACACGATAAACACCATTCAACGAAAAATGCGAATGAAAGCGAAGAAAAACAATAAATAATTAACGTAACAAATTGGCTGCACACGTCTAACATAACATTTTTACACGATGATTAAAAATAATAACATTCACTTGACTGTGTCAGTGGAAGTCATACCCACTCCTGATTCCGCCTGCGAAACCATTACATACATCCCACATGTCTCGACTGCTAATTGGGCTGCCTAAACAAAAAATGAAAAGCTTAAGTCGGACACATTATACGTTGGTGTCCGACTCAAGCCGTTCACAAATTGTTTTAGGCATCACTCACAACATGACTAGGCAATACTTTTCGTCGTTGAAATTCTCCAACTCGCAGCGCTTGTATTTTAGTTTAAGTAACTACTGAAAACAGCTACAATAACAAATACACATAGGTTCGGTGTACTATGTTAATTCATACGATGCGTCTGAGTACAGATACAAACATTTATAATACGCTGATCTCTTGAGGATAGTTCATAGCTCTTAGCTAGAGTTGTGTGTTCGTATGAATGTTTCGACTGCCTGTGAGGGTTCGATACTCGGTCCTTCCTTTCGTACTTTTGAATTTTGAACTTCGATTCCAAGTGATTCTAGAATATTATAATTAATACTCACTTACTTACTGGCTTTTAAGGAACCCGGAGGTTCATTGCCGCCCTCACATAAGCCCGCCATTGGTCCCTATCCTGAGCAAGATTAATCCAGTCTCTATCATCATATTCCACCTCCCTCAAATCCATTTTAATATTATCTTCCTATCTACGTCTTGGCCTCCCTAAAGGTCTTTTTCCCTCCGGCCTCCCAACTAACACTCTATATGCATTTCTGGATTCGCCCATACGTGCTACATGCCCTGCCAATCTCAAACGTCTGGATTTAATGTTCCTAATTATGTCAGGTGAAGAATACAATGCGTGCAGCTCTGCGTTGTGTAACTTTCTCCATTCTTCTGTAACTTAATCCCTCTTAGCCCCAAATATTTTCCTAAGAACCTTATTCTCAAACACCCTTAATCTCTGTTCCTCTCTCAAAGTGAGAGTCCAAGTTTCACATCCATACAGAACAACCGGTAATATAACTGTTTTATAAATTCTAACTTTCAGATTTTTTGACAGCAGACTAGATGACAAAAGCATCTCAACCGAATAATAACAGGCATTTCCCATATTTATTCTGCGTTTAATTTCCTTCCGAGTGTCAGTTATATATGTTACTGTTGCTCCAAGATATTTGAATTTTTCCACCTCTTCGAAGGATAAATCTCCAATTTTTATAGTTCCATTTCGTACAATATTCTGGTCACGAGACATAATTATATACTTAGTCTTTTCGGGATTTACTTCCAACCCTATTGCTTTACTTGCTTCAAATATAATTTCCGTGTTTTCCCTAATCGTTTATGGATTTTCTCCTAACATATTCACGTCATCCGCGTAGATAAGAAGTTGATGTAACCCGTTCAATTCCAAAATTAATATTACTTTAAAGTGGAAATACTCAATCCACCGGAACATCACAGCAGTAACTATACAAGCTCGAATTCTGCCGTCGGTAACCATTCACAAGTTCGAACCTCTGAAACTCGCAACAGCTAAAGTGAAAGATAGCGAGAGAAGAATTAAATGAGTCGTTCAGAGCAAAAGTGGTGTAAGTCAAAAATAGGTAATGAGGGTTAAACTAAATATTCTGTAAAATAAAGCGCAAAGTAGCAATTAATATTTAATTTATTTAAACTATTAGTAGCCAGTGGATAGCAAGAAGGACATATTAATTGTTACTTTGCGCTGTATTTTACAGAATGTTTACTTTAAACCTCATTACCCAAATTTGACTTACACCACTTTTGCTCTGAAAGGCTCAAATATAAGATGTTCCAGCAAGCAAACTACGTCGACATCGTCCAACTTCATGCGGATTTTTATCGATCTCGTACGTCTTAGACCATATGGTTTGTCACAGTCTGCATCCAACTTGTTTCTTGGTCTACCCAGCGAATAGGGATTACAAAGAATGGACACTGAGCGAATTTTCCTGTGTTTTGTTTCTCTGTGCGCCGGCGTTTAGTTCCACTTTCAAGCGCTAGAGTTTAGTGTAATCAAGCACACGCTAAGATAATAAGTGAGAATAGAGTTGAGACACAGGATCTAAACATTTCCTACCTTACTGCATAATCCAGTAACGCTTGGCTTCAAATAAATTCAAGTTAACAGCTTCTCCTTATTTCTTAGTGATAAACTAGTTGTCATAATAATATTTTATATATAATAAATTATATTACGAGGCTCTGGTGACTTGTGTGTGAGGGAGGCATTCTCCGACAGTGCTAAGTTAACAGGTGAGTGTTGTTTTATTCAAAGTGTCGAATGCATATTACATTTGAAATACGTGCGAGGCGGCAGCCAGTGATCCACCGGAGCGGGGGCAGACAGGAGAGAGAGAGAGAGAGCAGCTGCCATGTGAAGAGCGAGGTGCTGAGAAACGAGGGTGGGGATAACTTCCCCCGCTGGCGTTCGCTATATTGCGATTTATCCTTATATTATATTATATTATAAAATAATATATACAGTATTGTAAAATTATGTCTCAAGTTCGTTTAATATTTGTATACAATATAATACAGGCATATGGTTTTACTTCTCATAAGAGTTTTGTTTTTCCATTTTCAGCGCTATCAAATGAATACATATTATTTTAATTGTTGTTAGGGCCAACGTCTCAACTCTCAGTATAAAGAAACTAGAGTCTAGACAGAGTTAATGACGGATTTATTATTTCATCGGTTTTATTTTTATTTGAGTAGACTACATAATGCCATGTACTGTGGGTCCCTAATCCCTATCACCACAGCATGGCGCGTCCTCAGGTTGCGGATAGAGGAGATGGCCTCCAGATATGGAGGGTAGCTGCGAATATATTGAATAAGCAGTCGTGGACAGCCGATAAGGGGGGTTGGGCGAAGGGCTAACAACCCATCATCGTAAAAAACAGCTTGTTACGAATCCCTACAACAAGCCTCGGAATAGGACTGATTCTTTGGCATGGACATAATTAGGAATATTAAATCCAGACGTTTGAGATGGGCAGGGCATGCAGCACGTATGGGCGAATTCAGAAATGCATATAGAGTGTTAGTTGGGAGACCAGAGGGAAAAAGACCTTTGGGGAGGCCGAGACGTAGATGGGAGGATAATATTAAAATGGATTTGAGGGAGGTGGGATATGATGATAGAGACTGGATTAATCTTGCACAGGATAGGGACCGATGGCGGGCTTATGTGAGGGCGGCAATGAACCTTCGGGTTCCTTAAAAGCCATTTGTAAGTAAGTAAGTAAGTAAGTAAGACTACATAATGTACCTTACTTACTTACTTATGGCTTTTAAGGAACCCGGAGGCTCATTGCCAATTTTTATAGTTCCATTTCGTACAATATTCTGGTCACGAGTCATAATCATATACTTAGTCTTTTCGGAATTTACTTCCAACCTATCGCACGTGCAATGGTACAGTGAGTTTCACGTAAGATTATATCCTAGGAAGCTAATATGACGTCTTTTCGATGTTGCCAACTGTTACAAAATATCACCAAAGCGGGTAAAATCATTATTCCATATACTGAAATAATAATAATAATAATAATAATAATAATAATAATAATAATAATAATAATAATAATTTATTATTTTATTTATTTTCTCACTGTTTAATAAGAAAATGTATTTTGTATACAAAGATAAGACCTAACCTAAAAATTTATTTTGTTTACTGAAGCTGAATATCACTTTAAAATATAATACGAGTATTAACTCAGTGAAGTAGTTATTAATTGTTCAATAACGTCCACCAGTGATTATTAAATTTCAAATAACACTCGCTATATAGTATAACTTTCACTTCATGAGTGTTAGTAGCTTCTTCAAAAGTAAATGATGCTGTCAACGTAACAGTTAGAATGTAACTGTCAGTTGTGAAATTTGTCAGTACGGAAATTCGAAACAAAGCTGGCAAAAGAAAATTCAGCGGGCAAGTAGAAAATCACAATTATCCACTAACGCATCTTACAAATCTCCGAAACCGACATCAAGCACTTCTTTCTATCCCTCATCATAGAACGTCTCTATACTCATCCTCCTACACTGTAGAAATACCTCGTCTCTGGAATTCGCTACCTAATGATGTCAGGGACTGCGGACTTTATCACAATTCAATATTAAATTGGAAAATTTTGTCTTGTTTAATACTTTTTAGATATGCTAGAAGTGTTGATTTGTGTTTTTTTTTCTCCAGATTAAAATCGCAAGTTTCTTGTTTATGTTAGTTAATTAGGATACAATTAATTATACTTAATCACTCATTTAAAGTTTGTGTGACTGCAACCTGTGTATATTTTTGTGTGACTTTACTTCGTTTATAGTAGTGTTTTTTTTCCCCTTTTTATTTCTGTTATTGTATTTGTATTCCTGGTGTTGTGGAAGAGAAGGCCTGATGACCTTAACTACACCAGAATAAATAAATAAATAAATAAATAAATAAATAAATAAATAAATAAATAAATAAATAAATAAATAAATAAATAGTAACAAGGCGGAATGGTTAGGTTTAACCCTTAGGGTACAAAGCAAGAAGACCGGACTGCAGAAGTCAGTAACGTCCATAAACTTTGGAGATTTTTTTTGTAACAACCAATTAATATAAATCCAGAACGAATCCTATTATTCAGTGCCCACCCACATCTATGCGAATTTTTGCATTTTTTTTTTTTTTTTTTTTTTTTTTTTTTTTTTAGGGAAAACACTCAACATTACAAATATACCATGGATCCAGAGCAATAGTTGCAATCGATAGAATTAAAATAACAAGTCAAAAATGCGTTGAAAAAGTGTAATTTCGTTTTGTAGATTGTCGTTTCCAAACACCTGATACAAGGAGCCTGATTAACTATAACCCTACTCTTGAACCTTGTTTTATATAAGTGGTAAACTATGAGCCATTGACTATTACCGATTTATTATTTAACGTGATTTGGTGTATGCGGTCGACAATCGCTAACGTCAAACGCAAACCAACACATTGTTGATGCATATATATCTCTCTCTCTCTTGTGCTACAAAAACAAATATCTTTCTTTAATGTCAGCTCGTCATGATTATGTTAATTACATCATCTTTTAATGACATTAAAACTTCAAATTCTATAGAGGTAAACGTAAAATTCTGCTACTTTTGCATAAATTATTTTTATAGGCTATGTATGGTATTATGATTGTAGGCTACTTTCATAAGATTTAAAATTTGTTACAGTTGCATAATTACGCGTGCGGCGACAATGGCAACGGCAACACTGATTGAGTTAATTATATTTTGCTGTTCATCTGACCCATTGTTATTGTTTAGTTCAGGTTGCGAGTGTGGTGGTGACATTGTTAGAGGATCCGTCAGATTTTATATTGTTGCGTGTGTGTTGAGTGTGACTGTGTTATCACAGTATAAGAAGAATCAGTAGGGACAACTCTTGTCGGCACCTTTGATGCAACATCATCAAAATTCAAGCTCAGTACGGTCTAGTTCTCAATGAATCCAACTATGTTGCTAGTATCAAACCACTATCAAAATATTAGTTAAATATTTATTTTATTGGTCAGTAATACGAATAATCTTGTATGTATATTATCTATCGTACTATTATGTCGCTAGGAAGTCAAAATACTTATTATCGCCGCGCTCTCATGGTTAACATGTCGGCATCATACAATAACGTGCGGTGTGCTTTTAAAAACATAATTTTGCCGACCGATTGTTGGTCTGTAGGTTTCACTCTAAGCGTTACGTTGTCACGTCTACTCCCTCGATAGGAATAAGCACTAATTTGTATATTGTTACATGGCTATTTATTATTATTATTATTATTATTATTATTTATTATTATTATATATGATTATGTCTCGTGACGAGAATATTGTACGAAATGAAAATATAAAAATTGGAAATTTATCTTTTGAAGAGGTGGAGAAGTTCAAATATCTGGGAGCAACAGTAAAAAATATAAATGATACTCGGGAGGAAATTAAGCACAGAATAAATATGGGAAATGCCTGTTATTATTCGGTTGAGAAACTTTTATCATCCAGTCTGCTGTCGAAAAATCTGAAAGTTAGAATTTATAAAACAGTTATATTACCGGTTGTTCTGTATGGTTGTGAAACTTGGACTCTCACTTTGAGAGAGGAACAGAGATTAAGGGTGTTTGAGAATAAGATGCTTAGGAAAATATTTGGGGCTAAGAGGGATGAAGTTACAGGAGAATGGAGAAAGTTACACAACACAGAACTGCACGTATTGTATTCTTCACCTGACATAATTAGGAACATTAAATCCAGACGTTTGAGATGGGCAGGGCATGTAGCACGTATGGGCGAATCCGGAAATGCATATAGAGTGTTAGTTGGGAGACCGGAGGGAAAAAGACCTTTGGGGAGGCTGAGACGTAGATGGGAAAATAATATTAAAATGGATTTGAGGGAGGTGGGATATGATGATAGAGAATGGATTAATTTTGCTCAGGATAGGGACCAATGGCGGGCTTATGTGAGGGCGGCAATGAACCGCCAGTAAGTAAGTATTTTTATTATTATTATTATTATTATTATTATTATTATTATTATAATTCATATAAGAGTACGTTGACATTCTTAACTCTTAATAACTCTTTAATAATTATTTCTAATCACGTACCTTAATGTTCGTCCTCAGCACCTCGGTTTTAGTCCACGTGGATTAGACAAGTAGGTGTCATTTAATAATGGAAGCAGCTTGTTGGTTGCAATATTGAAATTGAGGCGAGTGATTGGAGCGGCGACATAAGAAATTGAAAACAATAATGCAATTAAATTTCAAAGACCTGGCGAATGTTATGCACGAGGCCGCTCAAAGACCTGCCGAATGTTAACCATGAGAGCGCGGCGATAATATATCCATTGTTGACGTTCATGTTCGCACTTCACCGCAACGGACGCCATGATCAATTTTACCAACATAAGCCTCAAAAAGTGACTTGAACGTTAGCGTCAATTAGTGAATATTTTCATGATGATTGCATACGGAAGTAATTATTATTATGGTTATATTGCCATTCCTTTGCCTCATGTCTTTAAAATTGTTAAAAGATGAGTAATGAATGTTTTCAGTTAATATTAAACTGTGCCAACCTGTCGTAGATGGAGATCCATCTGGTGGAGGTTCCAGATAATACACTGGTTTCGTGACATGAGCACTCAGAATTTGTTCCCACGAAATGGCTGAGGCGTCTCTATACTGTGGTGTTATATCAAAATAATGTTAAAGCGCTGGCTTCAAGGGAAATCAGGAGGTGAACAGAATACAGTAAAGAAATCATAAACTTGGACTGATGAAAATCCAACAACATCATCGAGTGGCAGCAGCAAAACCGTAAGTAAAGATCTGGCCTTCACATCAAGTTTTACCGACATAAGCCATGAAGCATCCGACGCACAGTGGTTCCAAACTCAAATCTGACTGAAGAAAAGGTATAAATGTTTGATCTTCAAAACAATATAAATACTGCAGTTCTATAATCCTAAATAGTCGGTATCTACTATTCGTATCCAGTTTTCCATAAAAATTATTGTGGTCTGCGCAGGAGCAGGTAGAAGTCAAGTGTTCAGCACAGACATTGTGAGTGTTTGGAAGTGAAGTGAGCTGGGGCCGTGGGTGACGCTACCATTTATTACCCATAATTCAATACAAGGCGTCGCAAAGATCATATACAAAACCAAAGATAATAATACATAAAGTGAAAGATATTAAGGAACAACTAGATAATACCCACGGCAGAGCAATGTCGATAGTCGACGTTGCTCGCTGACCACTAGTCACCAGGCCGTACAGAGCCGTGCCAAACAAAACACAATCGAAATGGTGGTAGTAAAATTCGCGACTATATTCTTAAATAATTCACTGTATTAGTCAAGTGCAAGACTTCTGGCTTCTGTTGCATTCAAACAATTATAAAATACGATAATTTGGTCCATGGAGCATCTTTTTTTGATGCAAAGCTAATTTGTTTGGCTTGTTTCTTAAATAAAATTACGAAATGGTGTTCCTGTGCTTAACATTTAATAAAAAAAGAAATATAGCAAAACTGTTTTGTCTCGAGACTCTCATCTAAGTCACGTAATCTACTTCAATATATTTGCGCAAATATACCTTGTAGCTAACAGTGGTGCTATCTCTCAGTAATGTTCAGAACGAAGGAGGCAGAGAAAGAAAAAAGAAAACAAATTTCTCCCTCCAACGACGCCACACACCCACACACACCAACGTCGTGTTGTTATGTTTGCGAGATTGTGTATTTACTTAAATTTGGTGCTAAACGTAATGGCACGGCTCAAAGATACCGTGGGAATTCTCCATTTTAGCGGATATTAATACATAAAGTCAACAATATTAATACAATGTTCGATCTTCCACATCCTCTCCACCCTGGTCGACCTCAAGGGGGATGATCAGCTGCACGGGGCGTACGATTCGGTGTCCATCTGGTGTGCGCAGCATCAGCGTCCTTAGGTTGCCATCTCGTCCTGGTCGCAGTTCCTCGATGACAGCCTTTTCCCACATGTGGCGGCGACGGACGTCTTCCTGGAGCAGAACTAGGTCTCCTACTCGTAGTTTTACTCCCTTCCCTGTAGTCTGCCGGACATGGTGATAGTTTCTCAGCTCTAGAAGGTATTCCTTTCTCCATCTTTTCAAAAAGTCTCCTTTAGCTTGTTGTAGGAGTCGGAATTCCCTTTTTAAGCTTCCATGAAGAAGTGGTTCAGGTCCGATAGGGATGTTGGTTGATTGTCTTCCGTTATGCACGAAATTAGCGGGTGTCAAGGTAGCTGACTCTTCATTTTGTAGCAAAGGAAGTGAGTTTATGGCTGCTTCTACACTAGCCAGAATGGTGTTCAGGGTTTCTTGATCTACTTGTCTGCGTCCTAATACTTTTCTAATGCAGCGCTTAACTATGCCAACCATACACTCCCACCATCCTCCCCACCAAGCAGCACGTGGAGTGATGAACTTCCAGTGTACACCGTTAATGGCGAAGTATTGCAACGTTTTGTCTGCCAGAAAAATGGTTGACAGTTCTCTGATCTCCTTATTGGCTGTGTGGAAGGTAGTTGCATTGTCTGAATACACCGTGTGTGGGAGACCTCTACGACTGACAAATCTTTGAAGTGCAAAGAGGATTTTGTCTACTGACATGTCAGAAGTAAGTTCAAGATGAATGGCTCGAGTAATGGCGCAAATGAGACTTTCTGAATAGTAGAGCCTTGCTTTGTATATAGTGGACCAGCAAAATCCAACCCAGTGACTGAAAATGGTGATGAGCACTGGACGCGGTGTGCGGGTAGTGGTGCTTCAGGAGCTTGCCCATATCGGTTGTTCACAAGTTTGCAAGGTAAGCAAGATCGTAGGATCTTCTTTATTGCCTGTCGCGCTCAAACGATCTAAAATCGTTCTCTAATGTCAGAGAGCACGGTTCGTAATCCTTGATGATGCAACTTGACATGAGTGTGTCGGATCAGTAGAAGTGAGAAATGATGGTTACCGTTGAGTATAAGTGGGTGTTTTTCATTGAATGATGCATCAGTGAACTGAAGTCTGCCTCCCAGACGGATGAGGTTGTCCTGTAGGAATGGCTGAAAACTGGAACATTTCGGAAGAGGTGAGTTCTTGCTTAAGGCTTCATACTCTGCGGAGAAACATTCTCGCTGAGCAATACGGATCAAATAAGTGTTACTTCTATCAAGTTCAGAAGCTGTTAATTCGCCGTAGCGTTTGTCTCTTCCGTGTATGTTATTGAGAAAACGAAGTATCCAACTCATTACGCATAGACGTTTTGTGTAAGAACTAAATCTGGTAAACTGAAGAAAAGCCTGTTCTGTAGTTACCACAAAAGTCTGTTGTGGAGGTTTTCTAGCTTCTGGGAGTGGGATGTGATCATATTCGACGTTGCGAGGCCAACATTGAGGTGAAAGTCGAAGCCATGCAGGTCCATTCCACCATGATTCAGTTGAACCTAGTTCATTAGCTTGAAGTCCTCGTGTTAGGTGATCTGCGGGATTATCAGTTCCTGGGCAGTGCTTCCATTGTGATGGTTAGGTGTAAGAGACTATCTCAGTAACACGGTTGCAAAAAAAGGTTTTCCAACGGTGTGGTTCGTTGCGAATCCATCCGAGGGTAATAGTAGAGTCGGTCCATAGTGTGGCCTTTGCTATGTCGCAACTTATGGCTTCAAAGACGTACTCTAAGAGCCGTGCTCCTACTAAAGCAGAAAGTAATTCCAGACGAGGTAGCGTGACTCTCTTTATGGGAGTTAATCTGGCTTTACTGCATACTAGTTGAACTGTTGTGGCGTTCTCGAATTCCGTACGAAGTTATATGGCGGCACCATATGACCTTCCAGATGCGTCACAGAAAACATGAAGTGTAGAGTTCTCAATACCTGAATTCAAAGCTCCTATCCATCGTGGAACTGAAATGTTAGGTATTTGAGATTGGAACACCACATTAACCATTTCTCGCCTATGTCGAAGGGAAGTGTCTCGTGCCACGCAATACCTCTAGTCCAAGTATCCTGAAAAAGCATCTTTCCAATTATTGTGATTGGTGAGTACAGTCCAATCGGATCATAGATTCTCGAAGTAACTTGAAGTAATTGACGTTTGGTAGTAGGTTGCTCTGAAAATATTCTCGGAATATCAACAGAAGTAGTAAGAATATCATACTCAGTATCCCAATTGATACCTAGGACTTGTGGTTTCGTCTGCAATTCTAAATCTTGGGTCTTCCAAACATTTAGAAGTGATGTGGAGTTTGTAGCCCATTTGGACAAAGGAAGTTTGATTATACTCGTTAGTGTGGTAAGCTCTGTGTATATTGTTGAAAGTTCACTTTCATTAGCGACGGACGTAGCAAAGTCGTCCATATATGTACATTTATCCATGAGGGCAGTGGCTGAAGGAAACTGGTGTTTGTACATGTTAGCCAGTTCTCGAAGTGTTGCTGACAGAAGGAAAGGACTACAGGACAGTCCAAAGGGTAGTCTGGTGAATCGATATGTAATTACGTCCTCAGTAGTATGGTGAAAACCTTGATCATCCGAGACAATGCGATACCATAAGAATCTTGTTAAGTTTCTATCTGCGGGATCCAATGACAATTGCAGAAATGCCTGACTGACATCGGCTAGTAAGGCATACTGAAGTAATCTGAATCTAAGTAATACTGTCAAAGTTTCTGGTAGGAGATTGGGTCCAATTTCCAAAACATCATTCAATGACTGGGATCCATATCCATGTGATGAAGCGTCAAATACAATTCTCCATTTAGTAGAACCACGTTTTTCTTTCTCGACAGCATGGTGCGGCATATAGAAGGATAAGACGGGTTGAATATTCATGTCAGCGACTTCGACCTGTATTTGAAGTATATAGTCGAGCATTTGGTCATGATACATGGTCTTGTATGTTGTATTCTTCTCGAAGTTGCTTATCAGAGCTTGAAGGCGTTTCTTGGCATTCGTGCGGTTGTCGTCCAGGAATGAGTGAGCTTTCTTTGGAAGTAGTACTACTCTCCTGCCTTCTTCTATACGAAAGGAGTCATGGAATTGTTGTAGTATCTCTGAGTTTCTAGGACTTAAAGATTGTGATCTTGACTCGGTGTATTTAATGCCCATACTTTCGAGATTCCAAAATTGATGGGCTTGGTTGTCGAGTACCGAAGATTCTTCTTGCAACTCCACCTTATTGACGTGAACTTGGTTAATAACGACTCCAGGTCTGTTGCCACTAAGGATCCATCCGAAAATGGAGGGTATTAGAATGAGGATAGGTGAGATACGGATTGGAGGTGTATCTTTGATCAATTTCCAATAGTGATCACCACCAATTAGTATTTCTATAGGTAGATCTGGTGAGTTATCACGGGGGTCTGCTAGTCGTATTTCCCTGGTTTCGGCACCAAAAATAGTGTGAGTGTTTGGAAGTGAAGTGAGCTGCGGCCGTGGGTGACGCTACCATTTATTACCCATAATTCAATACAAAGTGTCGTGAAGATCATATACAAAACCAAAGAGAATAATACATAAGGTGAAAGATATTAATACATAAAGTAAACGATATTAATACAATGTTCGATCTTCCAAAGACATTCTCTTCTCGTTAGCATCGCCCAGCAAGTTACCTTCGGAACATCGATGTGTGAAGATATAATGTAATGCCAATCCCCTTCGAGTTTCGATAAATAAAACTGCAGGTATTTCCCTACATTTTTAGTGCATTTTCGAACTTTAACATTGTGTTATTTAGTTATATTACTCATTAATACACAGAGAAGTGTTCCACGAAAATTTTTAAAATTTTATTTGCTGTGGCAGGCCCGCAAAAGCAAAGGCCATTGTCAGAGCAGGTTCAGCATTTACATTAGTCATTTAGGTATGTAATTATAAAGGTTTTATACCAACTTCAACCTTTTATATATATTTTAGTGATGGTGGAGGGAATTCTAAGAAGAGAACTAGTTGACATTTCGTGAAAAGAAAATAATATTTTAAGAAGATTAGCCTGTGTCTTTGAGTATGTATTAATTAAAATGGTTTAGGAGATTCTGAGGGACATGATCGTAAATTAGTGCTGAATTCTGAATGAAACTTAAAGAGCAATGGACTAATTTCCTCTATGTATTATAAAATTTTCTTAAGGAAATGCAAGGATTGGTTAAGTGTTAAAATTACTTAAAAATAGACTGTGTCTAGCAACGAAAAAACAAAGATTGTCCACAAAAGCCGTTTCATGAATGTGCTGAGAAAAGTCAGAAGAGGAAGCTGAAGCCTTTGGTGGAAACACACTTGATTGATGAGATTGCTCTAGTCGCAGAAATGGATTTAAGACCAACATATAGGCCTGATGCAGCAGAAATGGTAAAGCAAGTGTAACGTTTTTACTCAGAAAGGGCCACAAAAATGAATGAAAGAAAAGAAAACAAGATCCCTTACGTAAAGAAATGGGACTTCTTGTCGACATTCCCAAACCAGAATTTGGTAAGACTGATGACGGGATTAGCGCGCGGAGGTTCTTCAGGTTTGGCATCAGAAACTACTGGCGTAGATGAAGGCTGAATTCGGTGATTTGGAACAATCTTTAAAACCAGTGGTCGTCATTTCGTAACTCGCGAATCAACCCCTGAATTCGGTGATTTGGAACAATCTTTAAAACCAGTGGTCGTCATTTCGTAACTCGCGAATCAACCCCTTAATATACAAGCAGGGCGGAAGGGTAAGGCATGATTTCCCTCCCCTTAGGCAACACTTATTCATTCAACGTTAAGCAATCTGGATATCCTCCTCTCCTAGATTCCCCTTTGCTGTGTATTGCGGGCTGCATTTTATATGACGTAATCTTTGCCGACCACTGCTTAAAACAATCGCCAGTGGGAGAGTTTGAAAAAATACTGTTTGGGCTCTCTAGAATTATACATCCAGAAATATAAGTGGAATTATATGCCGCAAAGTGTGCATAAAATACTTATCCATGGTGCGCAGTTGATAAAGGAAGCCGTACTTCTGTTGGGATGATGTCCGAGGAACCCCAAGAAGTCCGATATAGGCCTAAAGATTACAAGAATTTCAAGGGATAAGCTTATCACGCGCGCAAATTTTGTAGAGCCGATATGACGATGAATTTGATGGAATTTCCTCTGGCCCGATGGTAAGCAGTCTTCGTATCTAACGCCAAAAGAGTAGAAAAAGTATATCTTCTGTTGCAGACCTACTGAGACTGCTCCAGGATCACGATGGTGATGATGATGATGATGATTATTATTATTATTATTATTATTATTATTATTATTATGTTTGAAAATTAATAGCCTTACAACTATCTAAAATATCTGTAAATATTTCAAATGTAGGTTTATTTAACCAGTTAGCGGTTTAGTTAAAATTGTATTAATATGTAGGTTATTTTATTTAAAAAACTAAATAATATTTGACTCAATATCTACGACTGTTGTGTATTTTTAGCATCTTTCACACATTAAAATTAAATAACTATATAATGCATTTGTGATTTCGTTCCAATCCCTGCGAAAATCAGTTTTGTAAAATTATTACAATTCTTTAAAATTCAACCCCTGTGAAAGGGTGGTTTATTTTATCCAATCGTAATCACAGTTTACACGCAAATGCAAAATGCCAATTTTGTAACCTGTATACAAAATTTTATGAAAATCTGTTAGAAACGAGGTGAGTTATTAATTTTGTCCTGCTAGATTTGTATTTGGAACCACTGTGCGATGGTGCAGTTCAGCCAAATATTGACTTTCCTAGACGTATAGGTACTTTCTAAACCCCGTACATCTGGCCCACCCAAAATAATTAGTCTGGCTACGCCACTGCTATTATTTGTATGAGCTATAGTTATTAGCCTATGGCTAACATAGAAATCTGAATTCATTAATCATGACTTCCGTATCTCGCTAGGATCCCTCTATACTCAGAGATTATATTGCGAATGTTGTTCATTATCACCGTTGTTCATTATCATTATCATTAGCACGCGTGCCATCTGTAGTAACTGTGGTGCGCAATATTTCACACATGCTTGAATTGACTTCGCTCCCCTACGTAAGGCCCATAACACACTTGCAGAGTTTTTGTCAGCGAGAAATGTGTTGCGAGAAAGAGGCGAAGAGCCTTCCTCCACACACTTGGCGAGTTCTCGCTATCACAGATCACACCTCGCTATGATCATCTATGCACTGCCTTCATGCAGAAAGCATTTTTCTGATTATAGTAATGACTCGTTGGGGAAAATATTATAGGTTATGTATTTACGTATATTGTCATACTTAAATATATAACCTGTAAGTATATTGTCATACTTTATAAATTACGTACGAACGCTTTGTTGAATTTGGGTATTCAGATGATGAGGAAATGGAGTTACATGAACATACATATTTTGTTCATGAAAAGAAGTAGGCCTAAAATTAATGCCAGAAATATCTGAAAATCACATTGTATCTTACGAAAATAAGGCTGAGTTTTGGATACTGGTTTCGATTCGAATGATAATATGTTTAGGCATTATTTCAGGCTGAATGGACCTCAGTTTTTTGCCATTCATGATATAATAGAGGATTCTTTGCTATGTTCTAATTAAAATTATGTAAACCGTTAAGACATATAGATGCATTATTTCAAATGTTTAATTAATACTATTAAATCTCATTAAAATAAAATATAGCCCTATTTATTTTCAGATAATCTGATATTTGTCTCCAGATTTCTTCTTTAATTTTCATGTCTTTATAGTTTTCATCCCATGTATCATATAAATAGGCCTACGGATGACATCATACAAGTTCGATAAGTTTCTGACTGCAATTATCAGCCATCTTTTCTCATTTTCAAATAATAACAATACAATTCATCGCCACCTGTGATATCTTTTTCTATATTCAATCGTCATAAAGAGTATAAACACAGTCTAGTATATACAGTCGCAAAGCTCAATACATAGTAAATATGCAAACAGATAGTTGCTCACCACTAGGATCGCTAAAATCGCCTCATTAAAGACAATGTAAAATAGTACCACAGTCTAGTATATACAGTCGCGAAGCTCAATACGTAATAAATATGCAAACATTAGATAGTTGCTCACCACTAGGATCGCTAATATCGCCTCATTACAGGCAAATGCAAAATAGTACCGTCACAGTCTATTGTTTCTAGCACCCTCAAAACTCAAGCTTCGTGACTGTATATAGTAGACTGTGATAGTACTGTCACAGTCTATTGTTTCTTTCTTTCTTACTTACTTACAAATCGCTTTTAAGGAACCCGAAGGTTCAATGCTGCCCTCACATAAGCCCGCCATTGGTCCCTATCCTGTGTAAGATTAATCCAGTCTCTATCATCATACCCCACCTCCCTCAAATCCATTTTAATATTATCCTCACATCTACGTCTCGGCCCCCCTAAATGTCTTTTTCCCTCCGGTCTCCCAACTAACACTCTATATGCATTTCTGGATTCGCCCATATGTGCTACATGCCCTGCCCATCTCAAACGTCTGGATTTTAAGTTCCTAATTATGTCAGGTGAAGAATACAATGCGTGCAGTTCTGTGTTGTGTAACTTTCTCCATTCTCCTGTAACTTCATCCCACTTAACCCCAAATATTTTCCTAAGCACCTTATTCTCAAACACCCTTAACCTATGTTCCTCTCTCAGAGTGAGAGTCCAAGTTTCACAACCATATAGAAGAACCGGTAATGTAACTGTTTTTATAAATTCTAACTTTCAGATTTTTGGACAGCAGACTGGTTGATAAGAGCTTCTCAACCGAATAATAACACGCATTTCTCATATTTATTCTGCGTTTAATTTCCTCCCGAGTGTCATTTATATTTGTTACTGTTGCTCCAAGATATTTGAATTTTTCCACGTCTTCGAAGGATAAATCTCCAATTTTTATATTTCCATTTCGTACAATATTCTGGTCACGAGACATAATCATATACTTTGTCTTTTCGGGATTTACTTCCAAACTGATCGCTTTACTTGCTTCAAGTAAAATTTCCGTGTTTTCCCTAATCGTTTGAGGGTTTTCTCCTAACATATTCACGTCATCCGCATAGACAAGAAGCTGATGTAACTGATGAAGCTGTCTTTTGTTTCTAGCAAACTCAAAACTCAAGCTTCGTGACTGTATATAGTAGACTGTGGTATAAATGTTAAACATCTTTGATAAATGTGTCAAGAAAATTCGCTGAGCTCCCGATTCCAGCGAGAAACTCGCGCAAGGTTTTCGCCTCGAACGAGAATCTCTTCCAGTGTGTGGACGTCCATTTGTATCCATGTTATCAATCTTTGAATTTTCTCGCTAGCGAAAACTCTTCAAGTGTGTTACGGGCCTAACTGAAAATCACTGTCTGTTTCGAACTACCTCCACAGAACGTAAATAGAAAGCAGGCTTATTACTGTTTTGTTATAGAACTCACACTCATGTCCCTGTTGGCCTCGTCCAGACTGCGCTGGTTCCCATTCTCCTCGAAGTGAACTCGCAGGACGGGAGAGTCCTTTCTCCGCTGCTTCGTTTCCGTTTTATCCCAGTCTTGCTCAATGCGGTCCCAGCTGTGATGCTTGTCGGCATTGCGGTGATTAGAATCCAGTTGTCCCAGCCTGTAGAACATTAATCGGGAAAATGTTAAGTCTAAGAAGGAACCATTTTTGAGAGAGAGAGATAGAGAGACACACAAATACAAGGGTTGGAACTTTGATAGGGGCAACACTGCTGTAGAAGCGAAACGAGCCAGAATTAATTATTTATGCTCGACCATGCCAAAATGTAGTAATTATACACCTGGTAGTAGCCCTTTAATGCACCTCATTAAAGTACACCTATTCATTTATAGTTCAGTTGTTCAGCCAATGAGAAATCACCATTGTACCATTATAAAACCGCAAGTATCGATTATTCTCGGATATGCAATCGAAAGACAATTAGCGAAACGTCACGGAGGCTGGAAATCCAATACTGTCGCAGAATATTATGTTCTGTTACTATAACTAATAATTAGCGTTAATTGCAAATAATATTCAAATAAATTCAATTTGTCATCTCGTTTTTCAATTCTAAATAAATTTCCAGGTTATATCAAGCCTAATGTTCATGTTGTTCTCTAGAATATATCAAGGTCAATGACATTCGTGTTTCGGAAAAAAAATCAATACTTTCGCGTCTGCTCACATCTCACAATTCAGGTCAGGTCCTCACTTACATAATCATAACATGAATACTTATGGATAATTTCAAGTTAGAAATATGGTCGAGCATAAAAAGTCGTATGAAACTTGCCTATAATGGTAATTAAGACGCTCGTATGAAAATTATGAAACTCGCTTGCGCTCGTTTTATAAACAAACATACTCGCGTCTTAATTACTACCATGATAGGCTCGTTGCATAATGTACTATCTCACTGCTACCATAATTATGTTAGTCATATTTAACCTACCTCACAGTAAATGGGCTTTCCCTTCAGACTCAAAGCGCATGCGCTGTGGCGAGAAGAAGTTAGTCGTGTTGAGTTACCGATCTAAGCTGTTTGTGTTTTCTCCATGTACAGTACACAAAACAGGAAAAAAATCAAACCTCTAATAGTAACAGTCTATAATACTTTCTCACCGTTCTTCCAATTCCACAGACTCTTCCTTGACTATTGAGAGCCTCTTGGTGTCTCCCCAACTCGGACTTTGGTCTCCGTTGACACTGCTTGCAGAGCTGTTGTACCCTGATGACTCTCCAGGAAACAGGTCCATGCCTGCCCCCTTCCTCACTATCAGATCCAGCTGACGTGATGTCTTGAGTACGTTCACAGCCTGCGAAAGTATCATACGATCATCATCATCATCATCATCATCATCACCATCATCATCATCAAGAAGTAATACAAAATAATAAAGCAGCCGTCATAAAAATTACATACCGGGTGTGTACAAAGTTACGCCCGATTTATATCCATACAACCATATTCCTGTATAGAAATTAGTAGGGATTATTATTTTGTAAAGCTATTTATGAGTGCCAGTAGAATTATTGTCACTGTTATGAACTTATGATTATTGTTTACTTCAAGTAACCATGATAATGTTGAAAGAAATATCATCATCATAATCATCATCATCATCTCTAAGAAGTAACAGAAATAATAGACTATAGTTACAAATTACATTTTAGTATTAGCCATCATAAATCTACCAGACGCAAACCTCTAACGACAAGAGCAATAGGAAGACCAAAACATATGTGGAGGGATGACGTACTGGAAGATATAAAATTATTAAGGATTCAGAATTGATCCAAAATTATCCAAGATAGAAATGGAAAGAGATCGTTGAGAAGGCCAAAATTCAATGAAGTTGTAGCACAGTCTAGTATATACAGTCGCGAAGTTCAATACGTAGTAAATATGCAAACATTAGGTAGTTGCTCACCACTAGGATCGCTAATATCGCCTCTTTACAGGCAATGCAAAATAGTACTGTCACAGTCTATTGTTTCTAGCACCCTCAAAACTCAAGCTTCGTGGCTGTATATAGTAGACTGTGGTTGTAGTATCTTAAGAAGAAGAAGAAGAAGAAGAAGAAGAAGAAGAAGAAGAAGAAGAATCAGCCATCATAAAAATTATACATCTGGTGCACAGGAAAGAAAGGATGGGACTTGCGTGGAAGAAACTGGAAATTTGGAGGTTAAAAAACACATGAATAGACGTAGGAGAAAAAATATATATCCTTTATGTAATCAGAAAGAAGACGAGATACACATTCTACTATCTTGCCCAGAAAATAAAAGAACAAAAATTTTATTCAGGAGCCATTACTAAAACTAAATGTAGAAATAGCGTATAGGAAATTGTATAGAACAGTAAACGGAAGAAAATTGATGGAACTCGAAAAATTTTTGTATATAAGTTAATAAAGAAAAAAGGGAAGAATAAACTAAGGTATAAACATACAGTAAGTTATGTATATAACAAATATTAATTAAAGTGAAAGAGTTTTTGTTAAGAAATAACTAGAATGAAATACGTAGTATGGAGCATTAGTTATTAATAGTAAAGTGTAGTTAAGGATGGATTCCTGGAAAACAGAAATGTAACAGAACCACTATTAACGAAAGATACACAAATTGTACATAATTTTGATGACAAATATACATATAACGGGTATTTACAAAGTTACGCCCGATTTTCAGGATTCTCTCGCGACAAAAAATAAAAATTTATTAATTGATAATAAGGAATCTAGCGACTTTTGAATTACAGTTCGGTGACTTTCCATACACTTCCCCTTCAAACATTAATAACCTGTTTTCAAATTATTGTAGGTTTTTTTTGTGCACTTAACACCTAAGAAATAAGCAGATACAAATAATAGGATAGAAAATGTTGCTACATCAAGTAAAGAGCAAAGGAAAAAATTGTACAGAAGCAGGGGCGCCTCTACAATAAGAACTGCAGAGCTGCAGAATCGCCATTTAAATAGACCTGAAAAAATTAAAAATGTAAAACGTGCTTTTATGTAATCTAGTTCATTGTTTAATTTATTTTTCCAATTCATTCTCCTTCGATTCGAGATTTTACTGTCTGTAGGAGCCTTGAACTGCTCCAGAATTTTAGCTATAGTGTACTTTTCGGATCTGTGATCGGCAGTTCCTGAAGCTCAACGTAGGGTAGTCGGCAGCAGAAAACTGGTTTTCTTCACCGTCCCATAAGACTGCATTAGAGCTGCAACCGAAGCAGCTCTCTCCGAATATACAAAAGAACCGTCAACACCCTCATCTCTTTATGACCTACGTTAGAACAAATAGGCTTCTGGACTACTGTATATCATTATAGTTCCAGATTGTTATAGTACTGTGGGTGGTGTGATGTGATTAGTCAGTGTGTCTAAGGAAATATTTTATATTAAAAATGAATGAAATGGAAACCTAACCAACCAACCAACCAACCCTTTTCGAAATTAAAAGAGAAATTGCATGTTAACGTAAAAAAATAGGACGTCCTACACAAAATTTTAAATATTGAAATTACTGGAAAAAAGTGGAGGAAATCATGTAGCCTACTAGTCATTTTAATACCGAAATGTGTAATGGAAACGATTGGTTTTTTGCTGCGCTCATGAAAACGCTTTCTCCCCCACCCGTGTATACTGTTTAGAGAAGAAAATACAGAGCGTTCGCCTACGGGTGGGGCCAGGAAAGCGGCCTGCCTGCGGTGTCGCTTGAGGGAATCGTCTATCCGTAAGCTTCCACTTTCTATACTATATTCTGTAGAGTTTTAATTTTAAAAGTTTAGCAGCAGTAAAGACTAATGTTTTTGAAACACTAACTTCCTGTGAAACACGTCTTAGAGATTTATTAGGAGAGCGTATAAATGATGCACTGATTTCATCAATTTTTTCTTCCGTCAATACTCTTTGTTTTCGCTTAGGAATTGTAGCATTTATCGACCCTGTTGTCCTTAATTTGTTAACAAGACGTCTAACAGTTTCTCTACCCGGAATTGGAGCACCCGGATATTTCACTTCAAATTGCCTACGCACATCTCTACATGACTGTTTTCACATATGCATCATACATAAAAACTCTTTGTTCAAGCGTGAATTTTGCGTTTTGCATTGTTAACAAATTTTACACACGCTGAATATTTAAGCAACTGTGTCAAGAAACTGCACTGTACGTGTTAAATACTGCAACATCTGGCTCACAACTGATAACTTGTCGACCTTGATGTCCTTGATTGTCGAGCGTGTCTCAACAACTGCGCGCACAAAGAGGCGTATCAGTACATGCCGCTTTCCTGGCCTCACTCGTAGGCGAACGCTCTGTACATGGACAAACACCGGAGTGAAGGATTTAGTTAATCTAACTTAAAAACTAGAAAAGCTTGTGGGGCACATCTCCACTACGTGACTAGTTGTACCTGGTGGGAGAGGTGTAGTGCACGGATGGTTGGAGTACAATTTCGGGTGCACAGTCAACTTCGAGAAGAGGCTGTAATTACACGCGTCATCCGATTTAGATGTCATAAACAGCATGCGTTTGCTAAACACACCATTTTTCATGCAGAACTGCCAACCTTTGTAACCGCGGGCCGCTACTGTACAGAAGACACAGCCCTGCAGTATACAGTGTATTGTCTACACCCCAACTCTGGCTATTAGCAACAGGCATCTATAATGAACACCGATCAAAATACCTCTCATTGCGCGTGAAAAATAACAAATGAATAGACTACAGTGGACTTTATGTTGTCAGCAAACAGCTGGATACATTAAGAAGATTCAATTGAATTAACTTACCCGGCATACCGAAAAATTCAAGCGACGTTTTCTTCCAGTAACATTCTTTTTGTTTCATTGTCACGCCATCAGTTTGTTTATTTTCTATTATCTCTTTATAGTATTTCTCAACAAGATCGAGCAAAAATGAATTTCCGTATGCGCTGAAATTTGGTGCTCTCTCTCGTTTCTTTTCTTTCCTTTCCATAATTAGTTATTTCAAAGAATTATAAATAAAAAGAGGCCTACGTTTATATGTACACGAATAAATACTGCAACTATGTATAGGCCTACAATATTTTATGCTCGACCATGCCGAAATGTAGTAATTATCAGGGAACGGATTTATATGGACTAAAAATATATGAAATATGTAAATATATATGTAGTTATTTTTACCAAAATATGGAATTAAATATGGATTTTTACCAAAATATGGAATTAAATATGGACTTAAAATTATAAAAAAATGACTATGTACGTTAAATATTGGTACATTTTAATCAAACTAAACAAAAAATATAATGGACGTACCTTATCTTCCAATGTAGTTTCAACAAAACACAATTTTTATTGTCTGTTACCATAACAATAGGTTACAAACATTTCTTTCAAGTGCTGAAAAGTGAATCTTCTTCTATTGTCTCTGAGGATAGATTTATACTGACTAAAAGAGCGTTCGACGTCACAAGAAGTAACTGGTACATAATTCAATTTCACAATGTCTGCTGGGGATAAGTCCAAGTTAATCTTCACTGTTGATTCACCACTCATCACAGCAACAACCTTTTGTAGTTCTTCATATCCAGGGTTTTTTGAAAGTACAGTGTCCACCTTAGCTCTTACTGCATCTGCAACTTTACCTCTACCACGATTCAGTTGTTCCACAGTACTATTTATAATTTCAAAACTTTCAGATAGTGAAAGGTGCCTATTTTGGAGACTTTTGAGCGTTTTTATGATGCATGAAAATGTATGCTGAATGTGAGCTAAGTCATTCTTCACACTTATGTCACAGGTAACTGTTTTCGCAGTATCAATTGAGACTGCATCTTCAGAGTCCAATGCAAGGAGAACATTGTTAATAGAGTCTATATGTTCGGCATAATATTCAACTGCTTCTAGCCATGTACCCCATCTAGTTAAAATTGGCTTTGGTGGCAATGGAATTTCAGGGTACATTTCTTTCAACACGTTAACTCTACTGGGAGCTTTGAGAAATACTTTTTTCACTGATGAAATCAACAAATCTACTTTAGGGAAATTGTCTCTGACCACTTCTGCCACACGATGAAATGCATGCGCCACACAAGTAAAATGAGTCAATTTAGCATATACAACAGATAATGCTTGTCCAGCTTTGACCATATAAGGGGCAGCATCGCTAATAAAGAATAACACATTATCGTACATAATACCCTTTGGCCACAGGATACCCATAGCTTCGTTGAACAGTTTAACTATAGTTTTGTTATTGCACTTTTCTAGAACATCACAATGTAAAAGAATTCGTTCAGAATATTGTTCACTTAACAAACCGATAACTACATTACCAACAAGTCTACCTTCTTTGTCGGGAGTCTCATCAATGGAAACCCAAATTGAACTATCTTTAATTTCATCTCTTATCTTCTGTATTGTCTCATCGTAGATGGATGGAGCATACGTCTTCCTAAGTGTTGACTCATCCGGGATTGTATGTTGAGTATATTTTTCAAGGAATTCCCTGAAGACCTTATTCTTTAGTTTGTAGAGAGGAATATCAGCAGAGATGAGAGAACGGCACAGGTCGATGTTAAACTCAGATCTTACATTCGATGTTGTTGGTTGTGTTAAAAACAATTGTCTCTGCTTGGAATTTAGTTGTTTGTTGGCCTGATGTTTACTAGTTGTAATGTGTTGTTGCACCAGGAACTTTTGTGTAGATGATACTGCACACTGACACAAATTACAAAATAATATTTTATTGTCAGTTGATAAACCATCTTCTTTAAATTCTGAAATGTAACTTGTTAGTTTTGATTTTAAATTGACTGAATGACGTACTTTTGGCATATTTACCGTCTTTATAGTATGATTTACAAAACTGAACCTATGTGTACTCTGACTGGCATTTAACTGTTGAGCTGCACAACTGAAGTCTGTTAAAAATTTTAAATTAAATTAATACAGTTTTGTAACTTACTTTCCCATTGTTGATAGGACTGCTAATTTTCAAATAACTCTGATGTTAAAGGGATTACTGAACATGTGTTTAAATCTCTATTGTTGAAATGTATTTTTAAAAATTAATGGAATTTTGTTTTGTTTTATTGTTAAACCTAATATAATATGGACTGTTTTATATGAAATATGGAAAATATATGGAAATTAACGAAAATATGTACTAAACTCTAAAATATGGAAAAATATGGAAAATAAAAGTAGGATTTTTCAACCCTACACATTGTGAAACATAAAGATAATGCAAAATATAAATTATATTAGCTTTATAAGTAAATATGTATTTACATATAAATCCTTTCCCTGGTAATTATACACCTGGTAGTAGCCCTTTAATGCACCTCATTAAAGTACACCTATTCATTAAAGTTCAGGTGTTCAGCCAATGACAAGTCACCTTTGTACCGTTATAAAACCGCAAGTAGCGATTATTCTCGGATATACAATTGAAAGACAATTAGCGAAAAGTCACGGAGGCTGGAAATCCAATACTGTCGCAGAAGGTTATGTTCTGTTACTATAATAATTAGCGTTAATTGTAAATAATATTCAAATAAATTCAATTTGTCATCTCGTTTTTCAATTCTAAGTCAATTTCCTGGTTATATCAGACTAATGTTCATCTTATTCTCTATCAAGGTCAATGACATTCGGCCTCGGAAAAAATCAATACTTTCGCGTCTGCGCACATCTCACAATTCAGGTCAGTTCGCACAAAACCATAACATGGATACTTTTGAATAATTTCAAGTTAGAAATATGGTCGAGCATAAAAAGTCGTATGAAACTTGCCTATAATGGTAATTAAGACGTTCGTATGAAAATTATGAAACTCGCTTGCGCTCGTTTCATAAACAAACATACTTGCGTCTTAATTACTATCATTATAGGCTCGTTGCATAATGTACTATTATAATACCGCTTCAAAAAATCAACTGCCTCCTGAATGCTATGATGAATTGCTCCGGAGTGGAATAATGGCGAAATAAACACGCAGCAACTAACTGAAGCGAAGTTGATGGTGCATCGGTTTATATTCTTATTAGTTAACCACAGGTATCTAACCACGCATTTTAACAATGATCGGTGCACTCGACCATCAGTACACCACCATTTGCTCCATGTCATACGGGTTGCATCTCTGAATATCCGGCTGAAATGAGATGCGTATTGACATTAGAGTGGTTGTACTTACATCACTGAAGGGGATGTCAATGAAAGGCACGCCGTTGCACTGGATGATTTGGTCCCCAGGTCGCAGTCCTGCTTCTCGAGCCAGACCATTCTCTTTCGTGAACTGGACGAAGATCCCAGGTTTCCACTCTGGACCTTTGCATATTCTAATTGAAAGGAAAAATAAATATTTATAACAGGTGTAAACAGATCTTCACAATACCGCACTATGTCAAATAAGCTATGCAACAAGCGTTTATCGACGACGAGCTCTCAGTTGAGTCATGCGGCATGACTATCGGTATATAGCAGGAGAAATTTGATTTTTATCAATACATTAACAACCGTACCCATCATTTCACAGCTGTTGCTGGAAACACTATCAGCATTTGGACACCACTAGCATCTCCTTAGCAAGTTTGAAATTACGAAAAGGTATAGCCTACTCGGAGACTTATGGAAGATATTTCTTTCCTAATATTGTTTTTCGATCCTCGCGGAGATGCACTTAAATATATTTTTTTTTTCTTAAAATTTCCCGCGGTGCATAACACACAATATGAGAATGGAAGAGGAAAAAAAATTATGACTTCTGTTCTTACAACTCGAGGCCATCATTTCCGCGTTTTTTTTTTAATAAAACAGCCTACTTTGTTTTTCTTCGTTTTAATACAATACTGCAAAAAAAATTATGGTTTATTTAACGACGCTCGCAACTGCAGAGGTTACATCAGCGTCGCCGGTGTGGCGGAATTTTGTCCCACAGGAGTTCTTTTACATGCCAGTAAATCTACTGACATGAGCCTGTCGCATTTAAACACACTTAAATGCCATCGATCTGGGCCCGGATCGAACCTGTAACCTCGAGCATAGAAGGCCAGCGCTATACAGATTACGCTACCCAGACCCACTACAATACTGTATCCTACTCGTAGTTCTTCTGTAGGAAATAGCGATATAAAATGACTATTAAATTTTACTGTTGCATCCAATGGCTCAATTTCCAGAAAAGTATCCTCACGCGATTCTTAGTTGCTCTCATACGTAGCGCATTCACAGTACGTTCACATTCAACGAATGAGACGATGGCAAATATGGTGACTGAGGTGACTGTGATAATGGCGAAGGTAGTGGCGTAGCTGTCGGGGGTGGTGGCGGACGTGACGGGGATGGCGGCGTGGGTGAGGGGATGGTGGCGGAGGCGACGGGGGTGGTGGCGGCAGAGGTGACGGGGTGTTGGCGTAGGTGGCGGGTATTGGCGTAGATGCGGGGGTGGTGGCGTAGGTTACGGGGGTGGTGGCGTAGGTGACCGGAGTGGTAGAGGAGGTGACAAGGTGTTGGAGTAGGTGACGGGTATGGTGACCTAGGATGGTGACGGGGTGTGGCAGAGGTGACAGGGTGGTGGCAAAGGTGACGGGTTGTAGCGTAGATGCGGGGGTGGTGGCGAAGTGACGGAGGTGGTGGTGTAGGTTAGCGTAGGTGACGGGGGTGGTGGCGTAGGTGATGGGGGTGGTGATGGTGATGGAGGTTGTGACGTAGGTGACAGGAGTGGTGGCATAGGTGACGGGAGTGTTGGCGTAGGTGACGCGTGTGGTGGCGTAGGAAAACAGGGTGGTGGCGTAGGAGAACAGGTGGTGGCGTAGGTGAACGGGGTGGTGGCTTAGGCGAATGGGGTGGTGGCGTAGGTGATGGGGGTGGTGGCGTAGGAGAACAGGTGGTGGCGTAGGTGAAGGGGGCGGTGGCTTAGGTGACGGGGTGGTAGCGTAGGTGAACGGAGTGGTGGCGTGGGTGAACGGGGTGTTGGAGTAGGTGACGGGGTGATGGCGTAGGAGAACAGGTGGTGGCGTGGGTGAACGGGGTGGTGGCTTAGGAGAACAGGTGGTGACGTAGGTGAACGGGGTGGTGGCGTGGGTGAACGGGGTGGTGGCGTAGGAGAACAGGTGGTGGCGTGGGTGAACGGGGTGGTGGCTTAGGAGAACAGGTGGTGGCGTAGGTGAACGGGGTGGTGGCTTAGGTGGCGGGGTGGTGGCGTAGAACAGATGGTAGCGTAGGTGAACGGGGTGGTGGCGTGGGTGAACGGGGTGTTGGCGTAGGTGACGGGGTGGTGGCATAGGAGAACAGGTGGTGGCGTGGGTGAACGGGGTGGTGGCTTAGGAGAACAGGTGGTAGCGTAGGTGAACGGGGTGGTGGCGTGGGTGAACGGGGTGTTGGCGTAGGTGACGGGGTGGTGGCGTAGAACAGGTGGTGGCGTGGGTGAACGGGGTGTTGGCGTAGGTGACGGGGTGGTGGCGTAGATCAGGTGGTGGCGTGGGTGAACGGGGTGGTGGCGTAGAACAGGTGGTGGCGTGGGTGAACGGGGTGGTGGCGTAGGTGACGGGGTGGTGGCGTAGGTGACGGGGTGGTGGCGTAGGTGACGGGTGTGGTGGCGTAGGAGAACAGGGTGGTGGCTTAGGAGGCTGGGTTGTGGCGATGGTGACGGAGATGAAAGGGGTGCTGGAGATGCCTGTTATGATGGTGAAGGAAGTGGCAGAGATGGTGGTGGTGATGGGATGGTGGCGGAGTTTCCTGTGTTGATGGTGATGTCTGCGTTGATAGCGGAGGTGATGGCGGAAATTATGGTAGAAGAAGATGGGATGGTAGTGGAGGTGCCTGTAATGATGGCGGAGGTAGTGGTAGAGATGATGAAGATGGTGGCGGAGGTGATGGGACGGTGGCGGTGGTGCCTGTGATGATGGCGAAGATAGGTGACGGGGAGGTGGTGGAGGTAATGGGAGTAGTGGTGATAGAGAGGTCTGCGATGGTAGCGAAAGTAGTGGTAGAGGTGACGGGGTAATGGCGGAGGGACCTGCGATGATGGCGGAAGTAATGGTGGAGGTGACAGGGTTTGTGGCATAGGTGACGAGGATGATTTGTTGGTGAGTGGTGGTAGTGGTAACGGAGATGATCGTGTTGGAGGCAGAGGTGACGTATGTGGAGGCAATGGCGAGTGATGATTTTCAGGATGACAAAAATAATGACAAGGTGTAATGGTGGTCTCGTCGATTATCATCTTAGCTTGCATACGTACCCGCATCCGAGTTTGGTTCTTGGCGCCACATTGAGGACGATCCTCACGTCTCTTATGAGGTCTTCGTTGTTCCCATTACAGACAGCTGGTGGGGAGTGCAGCCTGTCGTCCTCCACGACTCGCCATGTCAGGGGGTCTGTGCGCTTGCTACAACACCAGTAAACACATCGTTAGTACTACTGCAAGCTGAGAGACAAACTGCCATTATATTTTACAACTTATAATATCCGTTATTACCTTGTCTATAATAACGTCAAATAATCATTTTATTTTAATTTTTCTAAGAAATACAGTAACTTGCTTCAGGCTGACGAAGCTCGTACCACCAATTCTCTTCAAATAATTCTTCCTTCTACCGTTTTCTAGATTGACTCCACCCTCATTTCACATTAAATATGAATTCAGTGCCAATTTATTATCTTAACAGATGCATAATCGGTATCATCTCCATTTACAACTTTAAAGGAACAATTATAAAATTCTAATAACTGGTTCTTAACTAAATAATAAGGTTGGATAAAAAGTAATGGCAACAGTTCGATATTTCTGACATGGCTTTATTCACAGGGGTACAACATTTACGTACCTTCAATATAGTCGCCCCTCTTATTTATTACCTTTTGCCAAATGTTTGGAAGGCGTCGTACACCATCAGCGCGTCCATTTTGGTTGATGTTCCGTATTGACTGTCCTATAGCACGGATAAGTTCATCTCTGGTATTGTACCGGGTCCCTTACAGTGGTTCTTTCACTTTGGTGAAAAGATCGTTATCGCATGGACTCATATCGGTTGAGTACGGTGGATGTTCCAGAATCTCCCATTGCCAGCGGCGCAAGAGGTCCTTGACAGCAGCAGCGGTGTGACTCCTTGCATTATCATGAAGAATGATGGGATTCTGTACCACCAAGTGTCTTCGTTTTCCCCTGAGGGCCGGACGAAGATGGTGTTGCAGGACCCTGCAGTAATAGTCCCCGTTTGCCGTCTGCCTTGGAGGTATAGCGTGGTGCAGTATTACCCCATTAATGTCATACGCCACAATGAACATCACCTTCACAGCACTTTGTGTAGGGCGCACTTTCTTCGGACGAGAAGAACCTGGATGCTTCCATTCATTTGACTGAGGTTTCAAGTTTGGTTGGTTGGTATGAGCGAGCCCAGGTTTCGTCCATAGCGACGATTCGTCCAAGAAAGTCGTCATCTTTGCTTTGGTACCAGTCCAACAAGGCCTGTGCGACTGCATAGCGGTGCCATTGTTAAACCTCGGAAATTTTATGGGGTATCCAACGACCTGTAATTTTGCGGTATCCCAGAGTGTCTTGCAGAATATGGAGCACAGTTTTGTGACATACTCCGACTTCCGCTGCTAACTCACGCGCAGTCCATCGGCGATAAGCATCCAACAGGGAAGCAAGGAGTTGAACTATGTTGTTTTCCACGCGGAGTCGTCCTGTACGGAGGTTGTCCTTAACGGCATCCCTGCCTTCCCATGGTGCCACTGTGCGATATGGTAACGCTGCATCGGCACATGCTTCACGCAGTCCCTGAAAACATTCTTGTGCACTACGACCTCGTGTCACTTCAATTTTGATCCAGGAACGTTGCTCTAGTTTTGTAAACGTGGTCTTAGGGCGCTCGCACTATCCCTATGAAAGTCAACGTTCTACACATCTACACACTACAGTAGATTGACAGAGTACTGTCGCCGCTGGCTGCACTAACTCATCTTATAGTGCTTGTTCATGTCCACACAGCTGGCAGCTCCCGAACGCACCATCGTCACGTGACAGCACTGTTGCCATAACTTTTTATCCAACCTATGTACTAGTACTGGAAAGCAACGGGATATGCACTATTGCATAACGAAAACAGAAAACGTATTACAAACGTATTTCTGAAGAAGATTTTTCTCCTTATCTTTCTCATCCATCGCATTACCCTTCCTTCAATTACAGATTTGCGCTAACGAAACCTCTAGCATTAACTTTTTTTTTTTTTTTTTCCATGGAATACATTTTCTCAGATTAGGTAACAAATGAAGCATAAACAACAATTACTCTGCATTCAATTGTTTTTACTAATATATGGCTAACTATGATTAGCATGCTTAAAAATTAGTGCATTTTCTATGGCGGGAGTATTTAGTATTTTCTTTTAGGTTTTTTTATCCCCAGCCAAAAATTTTTAGTGGTTTGATTGGATGCTGAATTTTTTCTCTACAAAAAATTTAAAGATATTTTCTTCTATAATAATTATGGGAGCTAATATGACAAAATATAAATTTTAGCATTGAAATACCTATGGTGCGTGTTCCAAGTCACCACTCTGTATATAATAATAATAATAATAATAATAATAATAATAATAATGATTTATTTAACCTGGCAGAGTTAAGGCCATACGGCCTTCTCTAACACATATAAGAGACTAGTTGTTATAGTAACGTGAATATTGAATCTATTTACATTTTTATTAAGTTTATTTATACACGCATTAACATCTACATCTATATATAACGTGTGTATGATCTCTAGGTATACCAGTAGGCCTATTTGTGACTGAGGAAACGATGAATGAGGTTCACGGGGTTTTAATCTGGGACCTCCCGAATGACATCGGAATTGTTAGCATTTTATTTTTAGTAATGGTAATTTATATAGGCTATATGATGTATTATGAATCTCATAAATGTTTTTACGAACGAATTCTTGTTCCATTATTATTTCGAGGTTCTTACTTAGGACATATTGCCGAGAAAATATTAGGTTAAGTATCAACTTAAAAAAACAAAGTTTATTTTTATACTCACTCTTTGACTGGGATCATGCCAACAGCTGTAAGAGAATTAAAATAAATCATTAGAAAATACTTCAACCATTGTCTTCTAGTTGAAAAAAGTGACTTTTTTTGTATTAAACGTTTATGCTCTTAGTTGAGTGGTATAGTGATATTATAGTTATTTATGCAGCAAGTGGATAATCTTGATAATTATGATGAGTGAATATCTGTCGCACTCACTATCGTTCGTGATACAATTTTCACGAGTATCATAATAAGATTATCTACGAGTTCAATACAACACTATGGCATCTTACTTACTTACTTACAAATGGCTTTTAAGGAACCCGAAGGTTCATTGCCGCCCTCACATAAGCCCGCCATCGGTCCCTATCCTGTGCAAGATTAATCCAGTCTCTATCATCATACCCCACCTCCCTCAAATCCATTTTAATATTATCCTCCCATCTACGTCTCGGCCTCCCTAAAGGTCTTTTTCCCTCCGGTCTCCCAACTAACACTCTATATGCATTTCTGGATTCGCCCATACGTGCTACATGCCCTGCCCATCTCAAACGTCTGGATTTTAAGTTCCTAATTATGTTAGGTGAAGAATACAATGCGTGCAGTTCTGTGTTGTGTAACTTTCTCCATTCTCCTGTAGCTTCATCCCGCTTAGCCCCAAATATTTTCCTAAGCACCTTATTCTCAAACACCCTTAACCTATGTTCCTCTCTCAGAGTGAGAGTCCAAGTTTCACAACCATACAGAAGAACAGGTAATATAACTGTTTTATAAATTCTAACTTTCAGATTTTTGGACAGCAGACTGGATGATAAGAGCTTCCCAACCGAATAATAACAGGCATTTCCCATATTTATTCTGCGTTTAATTTCCTCCCGAGTGTCATTTATATTTGTTACTGTTGCTCCAAGGTATTTGAATTTTTCCACCTCTTCGAAGGATAAATCTCCAATTTTTATATTTCCATTTCGTACAATATTCTGGTCACGAGACATAATCATATACTTCGACTATGGCATCTTAGCATTATAAATTGTAGGAAATAAATTATGAAATAGGGGTCCAAAACTGACACAGTCTTCATGTTCGTATCGATTAGTTGCAACTTGCATTGACACTGAATAAATAGAAATGTATGACCTTAAAAGTTATGTTACAAATTTTGTTAATATAGTTTCTCTGAACCACAACTGTTTTATGTGATGTTACAAGAGTGATACAAAATTATTAAAGATTGGAAATAAATGATACGTTACTTTCCCTTCTGTCTTGTATTTAATTTCTTGTTACGTCGCGTGTACAAGCGGTAAGCAAGATAGCAAGCGTTCCGGTACTGCGTCATGTCATAGCGAATACGTCATTGCTTTTGTTGTCACGCGTACTATAATAAGGCGATTACGCACGAATCAAATGTAATAACCTGTTTATAATGCTAGGATGGCATAAAGATTTTTACGGAATTGATTAGTTATATGGTATGCGAATATGACAGTGAAATAAATTTTATTCAATAACATTTTCGTTTTGCATTATTAATTATTACCGGTGTATTTAATTTATGTCTTTAATGAATAGATACCAATATACCTGTACAAGTATTTACAATGAAATTACTGTGTTTCATCTGAATTGGTTTGCTGGGAGGCCGTTAGTAAGGGTCTATGATAAAAGAAATAAATATCATCATGCAAGAATACAAGTCTATTCATCTACCATATCATTGTTAAATGGGTCTGATTCGTTGCTAAGAAAGTAATATCAGAACCGTGTAATATAATTTCCTTAGCAACGGCACTGAATTACGTCAGATTTTGAAACTTCCGTGACATTTTATTCACTTGATTCTCGAGAAAAAGCGTTTCACGTTTTAAGTAGTTTTTCTTTTGGAGTCTGGCAAAAATTGATAGATTGGTGGATGTCCTAATTTAATTTTGGCAAGTATGTTAGAATCGTGATATAAATAATACAGTTAGGTTTATTTACATTGAATAATAAACAGATAAATATATGAGTTCATTGAAAATTCGGAGTATATTTGAAATCACTGAAACTTTTTACAATAAAATATTTTTTTTTTCTCTAGCATTATAAACAGTTTTTATTGTTAGTGAAAAACTTATATAACATGCCACATTATTGTACCAGTGCCGTAAAATATTACCATGTCAACTAAAACGTCATGACTTCTATCAGGCGGCATAACTTGTGCCATAAATGTAATATTATGAAACGATTTGCCGTACTATAGTATTTAATACATCATTACAAATTTGGTGTTATTTCTGTATTAATTATTGTTTTATAATGCTGTCGTACAAAAATAAAGTATGAAACACGCTTATAAAGTTATACAGTTATTGTACTCGTCAAAATTAGGTTGACTCGTTTTGCTCGTTCCCTAAACATTGACCCGTGCTATAAAGTACAGGGACATCATTTTATTTTTACTAACATTTCTAATATTAACCTGGCTATACCTTTGGATCAACGATTAAGAACCGGAAACACCGTTTGCTACCCCCTTCCACGACTGGAGTTCGATGATACTGGCGTAATATACAAACAAATCACTTTACTAGGTATAGGAGGGAAGAAAAGTAGTTCATCCATTTACGTAAACTAGGAAATATCGCGATTTTGAGTTTGATAATTTTCATTAGGTTTTTGTTTAATCAAAATACAGTACAGTATGAACAATAAGTGTTTTTACTCACGAACTGAGCTTTCCATGCGGACGTATTCATTATGCAGTGTATATTATACTGTCTACAACACATTAGCGTACAATATAGAGAATGAAGTTACATTGATAAATAATCATAATATGGATATTTAAACACATTTTTGAAAGTGTTGGCCGTTCATTTTCGATACAGACTTCAGTTCTGATCTGCATATTATCGCACTATAGACTATTGTACGTAATTCCAATTACCAGGTTCGTACTTCGTATCAGTAACTCATGTTGAAATAATTCTGTACCTACTCTATAAAAGAGACCTTACGTACTGTAAATTCAATCTTCACTTCTGCCCGATCCGAAAAGATAAAATTACTTAGACATGCTATCTACTGTCCGTCCAAGTGGTTACGTCGCAGCGTCGTAGAAAGGGAGGAAATCACGTGACAGTTAATTACTTAACGAGGCCCTTTTATTTAAGTTATTGTATGGGTATAATATTACGTAGACGTCCAATTCCTAACAGAAATTAATGTTCTCAGAAAAGAGCTAAGACAGCCCAGCCACTACCATTTACAGAGAGGCGAATAGAAGCAGGTGGGGGAAACTGGGATTCGACGTAGTCAAATGGAAAATGATGCAATATTGAAAGCTCTTTCGTCACTAGAAAACGCGAACATATTTTTGGAACGTACTGTTTACTATGACCGTAAGGCTACTGTGACTGTATATGCGGTCTTGGATCTGTGTGGAGGACGGTTGAACTTCATTAGTAGAAGGGGTGGGAGTGAAGTAGCTACATTCAAAAACTCGGGTACAATAAAAATTGAAGTAAAAATAAAATGATGTCGCTGTATAACATTATTCGTGTATACTTGTTTCGTAAAATAATATTAATTCATTAAGAATTAGATTTTAACGGCAAGGTTTTCGTTTTCTATTGTTCAGTAATTGTCTTGGCAAAGTTTAAATTGAAGTGTAACAAATCAAAGTGATTCTGGCTTTTCTTGTATGAGTTATTGCGTTTATTTTCCGCAAATTTATTTCTTTACAGTAATAATATGTCTCTACACTGATCTTTTTCCGTCCTCAGAAGATTTGAAATCCCTAACTGGTTTGAGATGTGGTCAGTGTAACATGCCTTCATTTCAGAGGCTTTCAATGACTGAAGAAAGAAATTTTCACATTACAATTACAGATTAATAACCTTCACACAAATAAATTGCATTCTTTCATGTATACTTTATTTTTAACAACTTTTATCGACTTCAGATTGTCTATTTTTGTTTCTAAATCCGTACTACACCAACATTAAACTTATATTACATAGCAAAAATACTATCGTTTCCCAATACATTTTTCTGTTTTACTCACTTCTTACTCTGAGCTCCAGGTGGTTCTGACTCTTGATGTACCGCAGCACTTCTCGATGAATGGCATCAACAACGGAATATCCATTTATCCTCACAATCTGGTCTCCTATCTGTGTGGAATAAGATGAATAAACGTTAGATTGAAAAAAAACCACAAACGACTTGTATAGAACAGTAGATGATTTTATAGGACATCGACAATTGAAAATGTTTGTTTCCTTATAACAAAAAAAAAAAAAAAATACATTATCAACTACATTTCGCCACCGGCGTGGCTCAGTCGGTTAAGGCGCTTGCCTTCCGGTCTGTAGTTGCGCTCGGGCGCGGGTTCGATTTCCGCTTGGGCTGATTACCTGGTTGGGTTTTTTCCGAGGTTTTCCCCAAACCGTAAGGTGAATACCAGGTAATCTATGGCGAATCCTCGGCCTCATCTCGCCAAATACCATCTCGCTATCACCAATCTCATCGACGCTAAATAACCTCGTAGTTGATACAGCGTCGTTAAATAACCAACTAAAAAAAAACTACATTTCGTCGTTGTTCCTGCAATAACTCCTAAGTGACATATTTATCAATTTTTAGATTTTTGCTCTATTAAATGACTTAAATAGTGATACAGAAAATAATAAAATCTCCTATATGTAATTATATTTCTTTGTTTCGAAAATATAAGAATTCACAGTCTCCTATGTACGGCTGCCATAGGATGAATAAATGTGTTTTTTCTTCCTAGTGAAAAATTCACCATCATAACGCCTTTGTCGACTATTTAAATAACATATTTTATTTTTACAATGAATGCTTAATTCTTAGATCTGTGGTTACGAAACTTTTTTAGCTGTACTTCCACTGAAAACTGGATGCTGACTACCTGAATGTAATAAGCATGCCGAAATCACTGATCAAAATCTTAAAATTATACTTTCATATTTGTTTCAAATTAAAAAAAATATATATAAATAAACATTAAAAATCAATTTATATAATTTTATCAAAATCAAAACACAATAATAATTTTATCAACAGTCAGAAGTCTCAAATTTGCCCACACTTCTGATCAAAGGCTGCCTGTTGACGCAACCTCGCGAAACTGCGGTGTTACCGGATGAACAATAAATATAGTGATCACAGAATAACTTGTACTTTTTCATAGCTTAACTTATAATAAATAAAAGGAACAGGTTATCCTATACTATTTGCAGATGACACAAGTATTATAATTACAGACAACAACTTTGCCATATTCAAATATAAAACAGAAACAATTCTCCTTAAAATTTATCATCATCATCATCATCATCCTTGCAGGTATTAGGCCTAGTGGCCTGTTACGGTCTCCGTCCATCTTATCGGGGGGCGTCCCAAAGATCGTCTTCCATGTGGTATATAGCGGAGAATTTGTCTTGGGAGTCTGGAACGGTCCATTCTATTGATATGGTTAAGCCATTTTTGTCTATAGTGGTTGAGATGTTCATAAATAGGTGTAATTTTCAATTCCTTTAGTCAAGCAAGCTGTAGCCGGCAGTCAGAAATTTCATTTCCGCAGTTAGACGTTGAACATCTGAGTTTCGGACAGTCCAGGCCTCACTACCATACATGAGGACAGGTCTTGCTAGAACTTTATATGCTTTTAACCTGGTATGTTTTTGGGTTTTCGTGGTTGTGAAAACCTGGTTGATGGTTCTTAAGACTCCATTAAAATGTTGAATATTTTCAGATATATCAGTAACAGGTAAATATGTCAAATTATAACCTAAATATTTAAATGAGTTTACCTGTTCTAACGTATGGGTTCCAATGCAAATTTTACTCCTAAATGGCTGTTTACCTTGGAACGCCATAATTTTTGTTTTGTTTGGGGAAATTTTCATATTTAAATTTTGTGCTATTATATTCAGGTGATGTATTGAGTATTGCAGCTCGCCTTCATTTGTAGCAAAAAGAACATGATCGTCTGCATATAATAATGTATCTAGAGTACAATTTCGGAAGAGCGGGATATTTTCATGAATTGTTAGTCGCCAATGTCTGATGATGGAGTTGATGTATATCCTGAATAAAAGTGGTGAGAGGGCTTAAAATTTATGACTGGTTTAAAACCAATAAACTAGTATTAAACATTAACAAAACTAACATAATTCAATTTAAAACCACTTCAAACTTAATCTCTGAAACATTAGACAACTATCAACAATATACCCGTAGTAGAAACATCAGCAACGAAATTTATAAGCCGCCTTTTACACAGATACTTACTCTCAACCCCTGACAATGCGCTTCTGATCCTTGTTCCACTGCGGAGACGAAGAATCCCGTACCATGCTCTCGGCCACCACGGACTGAAAATCCGAAGTTCGGGGGTCCCCCGTGATTTGCTACTAGTCGCCTGTGTAACCTTACAGTTCGAATCCTTCCCTGGCCGCTACCCCCTCCACCGCTGTCTGAGGTGCAGACAGAAGAGGGAGCTGAGTAATTGGGGATCAAGGAGCTGTACTCCATCTGCTGCTGTGGAGGCACCACCATTCTGCAACAAAAGAGAGTAGGCTATAAATCCGTGGCGAGGCTAATGGTTTGAAATGCGGTAGGACGAAATCTTATAACCGTACATCAGCGGTAGCGAAAATGTAATCGTGCGCCGAGCCACTGTATAACCTGCAACGTACATAGCACCTATGGAGGGAGGCGGACACCCGAAGGGGAAGTGAAGCAACTGTCTGACTTATTAACGGATTTTCATTTTCCTTACGTCAAGCACTTAAATATAATTTTATACAGTACAAGGCTACAAACTAATGTTTAGTACGTGTAACGAAGAAAGAAATGAACAATAAATTAACAATATCACAACCTAAAATTAACTGTCTTCAGAATATGCCTGCGACAGAGTTTCAGAATCAGGAATTATGTCACTTACTGCCAGTCGTAGTTGATCACGAAGGCATTTGTCTGTCAGTCGTGATCTAAATTTGGTTTAATTGTTGAAAATAATTTTTCAAAAACTTAAGTTGTAGCGAACATGGCTTCAACAGAGCAAGCGAAAGAACGAAGCTTCGGATATTTATTTTTTGGCAAAGATTTGAAAAGTTCAACATTTGTCAAGTCCTTACATCTAGCTTTCATTTGACATCACACAGTAAATCAGTGAGTTCAAATTGAAGAGCTAATCGCATTATTCGTACATCTGCTGAAAAAGGGTCAACGTACAGAGATGATGATGATGATGATAATAATAATAATAATAATAATAATAATAATAATAATAATAATAATAATAACACTTAACCTTTTAATGTTTCATCAGTAACATGTAGTATAATGCCGTTTTATGTTATACAATCGTTTTCCTCATAATACTTGTGAACAAATCATACATTTAATATTCTCATCATAGTGACAGCAAAAAAATGCGTCCTCCCATCCTACTTGGAACTTTCGTACATGGTTTCGAGAGAGACATATGCCACTCGCAGGTCAGAGACAAATACAAATGGAACGGAGTTTGACTCCAGTGAGTGAGAGGGTGGGGGTTGGTGGAGGTTAAAAGCAAGCGAAATGCACAGCTATCACTGCGAGCCACAATGTCTCGCGAGTCACGTTCTCGCCACGGCTGCCGTACATCAATCACCGCCATAACGCGAAATAATTCTTGCCACTATAATGAATAAACATAGCAGAGCT